>NC_061510.1:107751064-107804212 GCF_022539505.1 Lolium rigidum
TGTCATATTCGTGCATTTTCGGAACTAACCTATTAACAAGATGCCGAAGTGCCAGTTCCTGTTTTCTAGCTGTTTTTGGTTTCGGAAATCCTAGTAACGAAATATTCTCGGAATTGGACGAAACGAAGACCCAGTGGGCCTATTTTGCCACGAACCTTCCGAGAAGACCGAAGAGCATACGAAGTGGGGCCACGAGGTGGCCAGACCACATGGCGGCGCGGCCAAGGGGGCCCACGCCGCCCGTGGTGTGGGCCCTCGTCAGCCCCCGACTCTGCCCTTCCGCCTACTTAAAGCCTCCGTCGCGAAACCCCCGATGCGAAAAACCACGATACGGAAAACCTATGCGAGACGCCGCCGCCGCCGATCCCATCTCGGGGATTCCGGAGATCTCCTCCGGCACCCTGCCGGAGAGGGGATTCATCTCCCGGAGGACTCTACACCGCCATGGTCGCCTCCGGAGTGATGAGTGAGTAGTTCACCCCTGGACTATGGGTCCATAGCAGTAGCTAGATGGTTGTCTTCTCCTCATTGTGCTTCATTGTTGGATCTTGTGAGCTGCCTAACATGATCAAGATCATCTATCCGTAATACTCTATGTTGTGTTTGTCGGGATCCGATGGATAGAGAATACCATGTTATGTTAATTATCAAGTTATTACATATGTGTTGTTTATGATCTTGCATGCTCTCCGTTACTAGTAGAGGCTCTGGCCAAGTTTTTGCTTTTAACTCCAAGAGGGAGTATTTATGCTCGATAGTGGGTTCATGCCCGCATTGACACCGGGACGGTGACGAAAGTTCTAAGGTTGTGCTATGCTTGTTGCCACTAGGGATAAAACATTGGCGCTATGTCCGAGGATGTAGTTGTTGATTACATTACGCACCATACTTAATGCAATTGTCTCGTTGCTTTGCAACTTAATACTGGAAGGGGTTCGGACGATAACCTGAAGGTGGACTTTTTAGGCATAGATGCAGTTGGATGGCGGTCTATGTACTTTGTCGTAATGCCCAATTAAATCTCACTATACTTATCATGTCATGTATGTGCATTGTTATGCCCTCTCTATTTGTCAATTGCCCGACTCGTAATTTGTTCACCCAACATGCTTTTATCTTATGGGAGAGACACCTCTAGTGAGCTGTGGACCGCGGTCCATTCTTTTAATACTGAAATACAAATCTGCTGCAATACTTGTTTTATCGTTTTCTCTGCAAACAATCATCTTCCACACAATTCGGTTAATCCTTTGTTACAGCAAGCCGGTGAGATTGGCAACCTCACCTGTTTCGTTTGGGCAAAGTACTTTGGTTGTGTTGTGCGAGGTTCCACGTTGGCGCCGGAATCTCCGGTGTTGCGCCGCACTACATCCCGCCGCCATCAACCTTCAACGTGCTTCTTGACTCCTACTGGTTCGATTAAACCTTGGTTTCTTACTGAGGGAAACTTGCCGCTGTGCGCATCACACCTTCCTCTTGGGGTTCCCAACGGACGTGTCAACTACACGCATCAGAGGGCAATAGATGCATTTGTCGCAGGGATCAGGCGTGGAGATTTTGTCGAAGATTTGGGAAGGACCAATCCAAAGACAATATCTGCATTAATGGAAATAGCAAATAGATGGGCAGATGGAGAAGATGCTGCCCACAACAAGCGGCATAGGTCGCCAGAGGAGGACCGCGGTCGAAATTATCAATCAAGGCGACGATTTCCTCGACAGTACTCGAATTATGACGCTCCAGGTCAAATTTCGGCTGGTTTCCGAGCCAGTACAGGAGGAAATAATCGAGACGACTACCAGAGAAGTAATGAGCAACGAAGTGACAACAGAGACGAATTTCGACAAAATAGGCAAAACAGCGGGCCAAGGTTCCAGAGGCCTTTTGTGTCTCCCGAAGAAATGATGAACGGGCCGTGTCAGATGCACTTTTTCCTCGACAGCAACGGAAAAAGACAGTCAGGACATCTGCAGAAGGATTGTCGAAATTTCCAGGCAATGCTGAGATATGCAGGGCATGCTAATGCTCAGGCAGCGCAAAGAAACCCTCGAGAACCCAGAAGTGAGGTCCACCTACCACCTCCTCCCGCGATAACAGATGACAATCGACATCAGCTAAGAATAGCGGCGGCACCTGCACCACCACCTTATGTTGATCCTAATTCTAATGGGGCGGTCTCAATGATTCAGAAGGGAAGGCCGTCCAACAGAACTCAAAAAGTAATCTCGCGACAGGTGTTCATGGCGGAGAAAATGCCTCCACCAACAGTTGAGTACCTCAATTGGTCAGGGCAAGACATCGGCTTCACCATAGCAGATCATCCGCAGCAAGTTCCTCGACCAGGGCAGTCAGCACTCATACTACCAGCGGTCATCGCAGGATTTGACGTGTCTCGCGTGTTTATAGATGGCGGCAGCAGCTTGAACCTCATGTACGCAGATACATTAAGGAAGATGAACATATCCCTAGCAAACCTGAAACCAACAGACACGAGATTCCACGGCATCACACCAGAGAAGCCAAGCTATCCGTTGGGGAAGATAAATCTCGATGTTCAGTTTGGGACTCGAGAAAATTACAGAATCGAGAAATTGGAGTTTGAAGTCGTAGATTTCCCGTCACAATACCATGCTCTGTTGGGACGACCAACATATGCTAGATTTATGGCAGTACCACACTACACTTACCTATTGTGGAGGATGCCCGGACCTAAGGGACCAATTACAATCAAAGGAAGCTTCGCACTAGCCGATAAATGTGACAAGGATTTTCATCGACTATCAGAAACTTTCGGGATGCAAGCTGAGTATTTGGCATCAAGGCTCATGACTGACTACGACGTACTGCCAGACGTTGCAAGGCCAAATAAAGAATCAACTTTCAACACTGAGAAAAATTCTAAGGAGGTGCAGATTCACCCGACGGATCCAAAAAGACGACATCCATTGCAAAGGACATGGACCTCGCATAGGAAAGCGCGCTCGTCAAGTTCCTCCGTGAGAACTGGAAAATCTTTGCATGGTGTCCAGCTGACATGCCAGGAGTACCCAGGGAACTTGCCGAGCACCACCTTAACTTGGATCCACTAGCGAGACCAATCAAACAACCTTTGCGACGTTTTTGAACCAAACCGCAAAGATATGCTATCGAAATTGATCGACTCAGAGAAGCTGGTTTCATCAAAGAGATATCCACCGAAGCCACTTGGGTAGCTAACCCAGTGATGGTGCCAAAGAAAAACACTAAAGTCCTTCGCATGTGTGTCGACTTTACGTGTCTCAATAAGCATTGTCCAAAGGATCACTTTCCCCTCCCAAGGATCGATCAGATTATCGACTCCACGGAAGGATGTGAACGTCTTTCCTTTCTGGACGCATACTCTGGCTATAACCAGATCAGATTAAAGGAAGACGACGAAGCCAAAACAGCGTTTATCACATCGTACAGCGTATTTTGTTATAAAACAATGCCCTTCGGGTTGAAAAACGCGGGAGCAACGTATCAGAGGATGATGCAGAAGTGCTTGGCAACACAGATTGGGAAAAACGTGCAAGTATACATCGATGACGTAGTCATAACGTCAAGAAAGGGGACAACCTTGATCGAAGATCTCAAGGAAACTTTTGATAACCTCGACAAATTCTGCATCAAACTGAACCCGACGAAATGCTCTTTTGGCGTCCCAGCAGGAGAACTCCTCGGGTTCTTAGTTTCAGCAAGAGGGATTGAGGCAAACCCCGACAAAATACAAGCCATCGTAACGATGAGGAAGCCAACCAAGTTAAAAGAAATACAACAATTAACTGGGCGAGTCGCAGCTTTAAGTAGATTCGTCGCCAGGCTGGGAGAAAAAGCACTACCGTTCTACGCGTTGATAAAACAAGGGGAGAAATTCCAGTGGAACGAAGAAGCCGATAGAGCTTTCGAGGACCTGAAACGCAAAATTTCGACACCCCCAATCTTGGTGGCGCCGAAGGAAAAGGAACCTCTCCTGTTGTACATCGCAGCCACGCCACAAGTGGTTAGCACGGTGCTAGTTGTCGAAAGAGAAGAAGAAGGAAAACTCCATGGAGTGCAGAGGCCGGTATATTTCATTAGCGAAGTTTTATCGCCGTCCAAACAGCGGTACCCGCAATACCAGAAACTAGCATATGGAGTTATTACAACAGCAAGAAAGTTGCGCCACTATTTTTCGGCACACCCGATAATAGTAGTCAATGAAGCACCTCTTTCAAATATATTAAACAATCCAGAAGCTACAGGGCGTGTCTCCCTTTGGGGAATAGAACTTTCCCCTCGGGACATCACGTATGAGAAAAGAAAGGCAATCAAGTCGCAAGTTCTGCCAGATTTCATCGCAGAGTGGATGGAGCTGCAAAACACGGGACCCCCAGATTTGTCGAGAACTTGGACAATGAACTTTGACGGATCCAAGAGAGTAGAAGGAGCTGGTGCAGGAGTGATACTTATATCACCTGAGGGCGACAAGTTGAAATATGTCCTACGGATGACGTTCCCAAACGCATCCAACAATGAAGCAGAATATGAAGCCCTTATACACGGGATGAAGATGGCGAAAGCTTGCGGCGCAACTCGACTAAAAATCCTTGGCGACTCACAATTGGTGGCTCAGCAAGTCATGAACCAATGTGATGCAGTCAATGATAGCATGATAGCATACAAGGAGGTATACAATGAGCTGGAGAAGCTGTTTGATGGATGCGAGGTAAATCATATCAGTAGACTGAGCAATGATGAAGCCGACGTCCTCGCAAACATCGGGTCACAGTGCCTCCCAATCCCGCCAGGCGTATTTTGGGAAGAAATAGCGGAGAGATCAACGAAGCCGAAGAAAGTGCAGAAAAAAACAAAAGAAGGAAAAACTTCGGCGTCTCCCAAAGAAACCGTGGAGGACGAAGAGGACCAAGAACTTGTGATGATGGTAGAAGTCCCCTGGATGCAAGCGTACGTATCATATATCCTCAGGAAGGAAATACCCGACGATCCAGTTGAAGCAAGGCGAGTTATTCGACGATCCAAAGCTTTCACAGTGATCAAAGGGGAGTTATATAAGCGAAGTATTTCAGGCGTCTTGCAAAGGTGTGTCACACCGAAGAAGGAAGAATAATCTTAAAAGATGTGCACGAAGGAATATGTGGTCACCACGCAAGTAGTCGAGCTATTGCAGCCAAAGTCTTTCGAGCAGGATTTTACTGGTTGACGGCAATTGAGGACGCAAAAGAGATAGTACGAACTTGCGATGCGTGTCAGAGATTCGCCGCAAAACCGCACTCTCCGGCGGCAGAACTTATGCCAATACCATTGTCATGGCCCTTTGCTCAGTGGGGACTCGACATGGTAGGCAAGTTGCACAAAGCTTCGCCAGGAGGATACAAGTACCTGTTAGTTGCTGTCGACAAATTTACCAGTGGGTAGAAGCGAAGCCAATAAATTCACCAGACGCACAATCAGCAATCAAGTTCGTGAAAGGCATCGTTTTTCGATTTGGAATACCTCACAGCATCGTCACAGACAATGGCAGCAACTTCACGTCGAAGGAGTTCAAGGCATGCTGTGCGGAAGTGGGCATCAAATTGCACTTCGCGTCAGTTGCACACCCCCAAACTAATGGTCAAGTCGAGAAAGCCAATGGCATCATCTGCAATGGCATTAAAAAACATCTGCTAGGACCACTTGAAAAGGCTCGACACACCTGGCCAGAAGAACTGCCAAGCGTTTTGTGGAGCATCCGAACAACACCAAATACGGCGACACAAGAAACCCCGTTCTTTCTCGTCCACGGAGCTGAAGCCGTACTACCAATTGAAATAGAGCACGATTCTCCAAGAGTAACAGAGTACGACGAAGAAACATCACGAAAAGTTCGGGAGGATGATATGGACGCACTTGATGAAGCTTGAGATGAAGTACTGTCACGGGTTACCAAGTACCAACAAGACTTGAAGAACTACCACAGTCGACGATTGCGGCCAAGATCTTTTCAGGTCGGTGATTTGGTCCTGCGACTTAACCAGCAAAGTACAGAGAAGCTCGAGTCACCATGGTTGGGACCTTACATCGTCACGGAAGTCATCGACGGAGGAGCATACAGGATCAAGGACAAGAAGACAGGGGTTCCCGAGAAAAACCCCTGGAACGTGGCGCAGCTCAGGCGGTTCTACGCCTAGAGTCGAAATATAGTCCTTCTCTGTAAAAATACAATGTACTGAAACGCCCGCGAGTTTTCAGACGCACTCTTTTCCTTTTCGGGGCACCGAGTGGGGCCGGAAAGGTTTTTAATGAGGCGGGCTCGCGGTGCTGCAATATAATAAAGATAGTGGAGATATACTTCTTATTTTTCGACACGCTCGGGGGCTCAACGCCTAAGTCTCAAAATACATACAATATAGATTCACTGAAATATTTCGCCTTGGTACACTAATACCTCGCCAAATATAAAAATCGGAAGCCAACAATCCTAAATATAGTGTACACATCAAAAATCTTAAAGCGCTTTGGTCCAAGAACCTCGCAATAAAAATATAGAACTTCGATATCAAAGATACTCGAAGATTGGCAATCCATCAATGAAAAAACAAGGATGTCCTATTACAACAGAAAGAAAAATCTTCAAGGTGGAAAAAATAGTACAACCTTTACCCAGTTAGGCTCGGGGGCTCCAACAATATAGAGGACTCTTGCAATATACAACAAATTTCTTCGGAAATAAAAAAAGAAATCAAAAAAGATTGAGATACAAGGTTTCCAATATAGTACAAATCAGTTAAATCCCAAGATACTATCTACGGACAAGCCTCTGGTTGTTTTATGTTCAGCATAAGAACCCTTGATAAAGAACTCTGAGTCCATCCGAAGAAGCTCATCTATCATCGACTCGGCCACGGGAGCTACCATATCATCGATTGTGTCAATATCATTTTTCCGCCGCGTTTTCTTGGCCAGGCAATCAGCAACAATCTTCGTCGGGTCTAACTTTGGATGACAAATATTTATCATAATCATGGCGAACCTTGCCCCAGCAGTGAGTTGAGCTCGCACAAAATTATGAATACGGGGAGCATCTCTGAATACCTCCAGTAATTCAGGAAGAGTTTTGGGAACCTCATTTCAAGGAAATAAAGTCCTATAAACAAGGGTTAATGTTGTCGTGCAAAAACTGAGAAATTCGCGCACTTGGCAAGCACGATCTTGGAACCTAACAATTTGTTGGGTTCGTTCAGGAGTGGCCCAGAACAAACAGCCATGGTTAAGGGAAAGATTGACAAGAAGATTCGTTCTCTCGTTCACTCTTTGATCTTCGGCAGCAGCATCAAGAACCGAGCCTATTAAGCGACAAGGCAAGAAATTTGAAGGAGGAGTGGTGGTGACGACGTTTTGTTGAGGAGGCGAAGATTCTTCTCCTTCAACTACCGTCTCCAATACAAGCAAAGTATGTGACGCGCTCGTCCGAGGAGCTACGTCACGAGTTGGTACTTCTTCCTCGTCATCACTGCGATTGAGGATCAATAGCATAAAAAGCAAGATAAGATAAAAAACTTCGACTACAGAAATAAGGGGAAATCAAGGTGACTTACGCGCTGACGAGGGATGCGAGATATGGATCATAAGTTGCCTTCTGATGTGAAGGATCAACTTCTTCGGCTTTGGAAGTGCCGGAATCTTCGGCGTTACTCCTCTTCCTTTTCCCTTTTGGAGAAACAGCGGGAGGAGGAGATTGGACCGACGTAGTGTCCTCGGAAGATCCCGCAGATTTTCGAGAATCCACGGGGTCATTCACAAAAGATGGAGCTTCTTGCTTGTCATCAGTAACAATGGCCCTTTCTTCGACTTCTCCACCTTCAGGAAGAGGAGGAAGCGAGACAAGTTTTGGATGATCCTATGCAAAATAAAGCAGTGAGAGATATCAGGAAACAAGTAACAAAAAGATAGCACAGCAACAACAAGACAAATGGACAAAAGATTACATTAGGAAGAGGATTGGCGGCACTGAAAGGCGTCACACGGCAAGAAGAAGGGACATCATCCTTTTTGCTGAGAGATGAAATTTTTCGGACAAGTTTTTCTAAATCCTTGACCTCCAAATTCACTGACAGCCGATTTACGTCTTCGTCGCCAGCATATTTCCAGAGAGGATATTTGCGAGCTTGAAGTGGCTGTACTCTAGTACTAAGGAAGTATGCAGTGATTTGGATACCCGATAATTCTTGGCCGCGAGTATTTTGTAACTCACGGATTCGAGTCATCAAAGTTTCTGTCGACGCCCTTTCTTCTTCGGTGGCTTCCGCGTCCCGAGAACGGCGGCGAAAGATTTTCTCGGCGCCATCAAAAGGAGGAATGTTGTCCTCCGCACAGCCATGGTTTTCCTCCTGAATATACAACCACTTCTTGCGCCATCCTTGAACAGAGTCAGGAAGCTTGACGTCGAAGTAGTCAACAGTGGGACGAACAGAAATTACAACGCCGCCTATATTATAGGCGACATTGGGCGAGCCATTACGGCGGCAGAAGAAAATGCGCTTCCATAGCGCCCAGTTAGGCTGGACACCAAGGAAGGCCTCGCAAAGTGTGACGAAAATGGAGATATGAAGAATGGAGTTTGGCGTGAGGTGGTGGAGTTGCAAACCGTAGACAAAAAGCAATCCACGAAGAAAAGGATGAATGGGGGCGGACAGACCGCGGATGAGGTGATCGACAAAACATACCCGATACCCCATTGGAGGGGTTGGGTAGCTCTCTTCACTGGGGAAGCACAGCGCCTTGGATTTCTTGCTGATCCCCAGCTTCTTCAACATGTTGATGTCTTGGGAGGAAATCTTCGACCTTTCCCACTCCGCCGCCCCAAGATCCGCAGCGGCCATGGAGGATTCCGGTGTGCTGTGCCTCGTCAAACGGCGCGGAGGCATCAACAATGGCGCATGATTTGCAGTGTGGAGGTGAGGAGCTTAAGAGCTTGTGGATCGCAGGAGGGAATTCGCAGATGAGAGAAGGAGGACGGCGTGAGCGGAAGTGTCCGAGGAGGAAGAAGATGATCTTATATAGGGGTGCGGTGAAACGACGGACCGTTGGATAAGGAAAATGTGTGACAGATGATAGCCACGTAGCAACAGGGGTAAAAAAGTAACTTAATAATGGAGAAGTTACGGTACGTACGCCAGAAAAAGCGGAGGACGTGTGTCCCCCACTTGCACGACGTGTCAAGATAGTGGATCAATTGGGCCCGCATGGCAGCGAGAAAAGACTTGTCGCAAATTTTCGATTAACAATCGTGGCTATCGTCAGCAATAACGTCACCTTGACAGGAGAAAAATTCGGCTTAACAGCTGCAATAAAAGGCGACATAAAAAAGTATTCGAGAGCCTTTGATCAAATACAAGTTTTTGAACAAATGCTCGGGGGCTACTTTGGAAAAATGAAGAGTTCAATAAAGACAAGATAGAAATGCTGTGAGCCTATGATCAAATACAAATATTTGTTCATAGCCTCGGGGGCTACTCCCATCGGGAGCGCTGTTCGCGCACCCGAGAAAATATAAAGCTTCGGGAGAGAAAAGAAAATATAGCGGCATAGAGCGTGGAGCCTACAACCAAGCACAAGTCCTTGGCTGTAGCCTCGGGGGCTACTCCCATCGGGAACGCTGTTCGCGTACCCGATGAAATTATAAAAAAGAAAGAAAGTCGGAATGAGAAGAAGAAACATAGAAAAGCAAGAAAGTATATTTCGAGTTATAAATAACTCTGCATATACACCCATCGGGAGAGCAATATAAGTCATCCGTGACTCGATAAAATGTGCCATTCCATCAGCCGAATAAGCACTCGACAATATATTCTCAGGACGCCGAAGTTGCGATCAATTTCTGAATGCCGCAAAACTTTGCGAAGGTAAGACCCCAGATCAATTCTGTGAGGCGTGGCGCCGTCTCTGACGTCGGTTTGCTACTTTTATCCGTATCAACATATACGAAGAAAAATCCTAACGGACGCGTTAGGTACCCGATAAATATGACTGGGACTCGACAGAATGGTAAGACCTTAAGCGGCACCTGTCGAAGTTTACACCAGTATCCCGAAATCATGTCCAGGGACGTGATTTTGAAGTAGGTTTTTGCGGATTGCCACTAGATCAGTTAACTAGTACCTGATCCGTCAGATGAACTAGCCCCAACTACCATTATCCCTGTACAATATAGAAATTTATATGAAGAAATATAGAAAAGTTTAAGTTGTCGAATAAAAATAAACGATGGAGATTTTCCACGACTCTACGATTCAAGCAAAATCTCGGGGCTACCGACATAGGCATCCCTAATGGGCCTCGCCGAAGATAGTACCCGGGGTTTATTGAAGGCCCACTACTCGAAGAATAAGGAGATTCGGAAGCCCAAGATATTATTAAGGAAAGTTAGAGTTGTAATAGAAAGTCTTATTTGTAATCTTACGGGATGAGTTTGAAACCTTCCCGGACTTTGTAACTTGTACAGCACGAATCCCTCGGCTCCGCCTCCTATATAAGGGGGAGTCGAGGGACGCAGAGATCATCGAATCATTGTTTTACAAACCCTAGCTTTCATAATCGTCGAGTACTTTTCGGCTGAAACCTTCGAGATCTACTTGCCCTCTACTTCCAACTAAACCCTAGCCTACAATCCATAGGCATTGACAAGTTAATACCTTGTCACATTCAACAACAGGTAATATTCTCATAAGAGATTTGAGGATTAATGTCCAAGCTGAAACTTCAACCATGATACATGGCTTTGGTTGGCGGCCCAATGTTCTTCTCTAACAATATGCATACTCAAACCATTTCAACTCATGGCAAATCTCCCTTACTTCAGACAAGACGAACATGCATAGCAACTCACATGATATCAACAAAGGTGTAACAGGTTGATGGCGTCCCCCGATAAGATGGTTACCGCTCAACAAGCAACTTATAAGAACTAAGATACATAAGCGACATATTCATTACCACAATAGTTTTTTAGGCTACTTTCCCATGAGCTATGTATTGCAAAGACAAGGAATGAATTTTTTTAAAGGTAGCACGCAAGCAATTTACTTTGGAATGGCAAAAAAATACCACATAGTAGGTAGTTATGGTGGACACAAATGGCATAAGTTTTGGCTCAAGGTTTTGGATGCACGAGAAGCATTCCCTCTCAGTATAAGGCTTTGGCTAGCAAGGTTGTTTGAAGCAAACACAAGTATGAACCGGTACAACAAAACTTACATAAGAACATATTGCAAGCATTATAAGACTCTACACTGTCTTCCTTGTTGCTTAAGAGTGAATTGATATTTAATATTTCCTTCTTTCATATCAATAATAGCACCAACGGTTCGAAGAAAGGGTCTTCCATAAATAATAGGACAAGATGCATTGCATTCAATATCCAAAACAACAAAATCAACGGGGACAAGGTTATTGTTAACCGTAATGTGAACATTGTCAATCCTCCCCAAAGGTTTCTTTATAGAATTATCAGCAAGATTAACATCCAAATAACAATATTTCAAAGGTGGCAAGTCAAGCATATCATAGAGTTTCTTAGGCATAACAGAAATACTTGCACTAAGATCACATAAAGCATTACAATCAAAATCATTGACCTTCATTTTAATGATGGGCTCCCAACCATCTTCTAACTTCCTAGGAATAGAATCTTCAAGTTTTAATTCCTCTTCTCTAGCTTTAATGAGAGCTTTTGTAATATGTTTTGTAAAGGACAAGTTTATAGCACTAGCATTAGGACTTCTAGCAAGTTTTTGCAAGAACTTAATAACTTCAGAGATATGAAAATTATCAAAATCAAAACCATTATGATCTAAAGCAATGGGATCATTGTCCCCAATACTCTGAAAAATTTCAGCACTTTTATCACAAACAGTTTCAGCAGTTTCAGGCAATTTTGCATGCTTTGTATTAGAAGTGGAAGCATTGCCAACACCAATTATTTTACCATTGATAGTAGGAGGTTTAGTAACATGTGATGCATCAACATTACTAGTGGAGGTTATAGTCCAAACTTTAGCTACATTATTCTCTTTAGCAAGTTTTTCTTCTCTTTCCCACCTAGCATGCAATTCAGCCATCATTCTAATATTGTCATTAATTCGAACTTGGATAGAGTTTGCTGTAGCAAATGACTTAATATCTTTATTTTCATTAGGCATAACTTTCAGTTTTAAAAAATCAACATCAGCGGCAAGACTATCAACCTTAGAAGCAAGAACATAAATTTTACCAAGCTTTTCCTCAACAGATTTGTTAAAAGCAGTTTGTGTACTAATAAATTCTTTAAGCATGACTTCAAGACCAGAGGGTACACTCCTACTATTGTTGTAAGGATTACCATAAGAATTACCATTATTAGAAGGATATGGCCTATAGTTGTTGTTACCAAAATTATTCCTATAAGCATTGTTGTTGAAATTATTACTTTTAATGAAGTTCACATCAACATGCTCTTCTTGAGAAACCAATGAAGCTAAAGGAACATTATTAGGATCAAATGAGATCTACCATTAACAAGCATAGACATAATAACATCAATCTTATCACTCAAGGAGGAGGTTTCTTCAACAGAATTTACGTTCTTACCTTGAGGAGTCCTTTCAGTGTGCCATTCAGAGTAGTTGATCATCATATCATCAAGAAGCTTTGTTGCAGCACCCAAACTGATGGACATAAAAGTACCTCCAGCAGCTGAATCCAATAGGTTCCTTGAAGAAAAATTTAATCCTGCATAAAAGGTTTGGATGATCATCCAAGTAGTTAGTCCATGGGTAGGGCAATTCTTTACCAAAGATTTCATTCTTTCCCATGCTTGGGCAATATGTTCATTATCCAATTGCTTAAAATTCATAATGCTACTTCTCAAATATATAATTTTAGCAGGAGGATAATATCTTCCAATGAAAGCATCTTTACATTTAGTCCATGAATCAATACTATTTTTAGGCAAAGATAGCAACCAATCTTTAGCTCTTCCTCTTAAGGAGAAAGGAAACAATATCAGTTTTATAATATCCCCATCTACATCCTTATACTTTTCCATTTCACAAAGTTCAACAAAATTATTAAGATGGGTTGCAGCATCATCAGTATTAACACCAGAAAATTGCTCTCTCATAACAAGATTTAGTAAAGCAGGTTTAATTTCATAAAATTCTGCTGTAGCAGCAGGTGGAGCAATAGGAGTGCATATGAAATCATTATTATTTGTGCTAGTGAAGTCACACAACTTAGTGTTCTGAGGAGTATTCATTTTAATAGTAATAAAGCAAACCGAATTAAATAAAGTAAAACAAGTAACTAATTTTTGTGTGTTTTTGATATAAAGAAAGCAAACAAGACAGAAAATTAAATAAAGCAAGACTATAAACAAAGTAAAGAGATTGGGTGTGAGAGACTCCCCTTGCAGCGTGTCTTGATCTCCCCGGCAACGGCGCCAGAAAAATAGCTGATGGCGCGTGAAGCACACGTCCGTTGGAAACCACAAGAGGAAGGTGTGATGCGTACAGCAGCAAGTTTTCCCTCAGTAAGAAACCAAGGTTATCGAACCAGTAGTAGATGAAGGCCACGTGAAGGTTGTTGGTGAAGGAGTGTAGTGCGGCACAACACCAGGGATTCCGGCGCCAACGTGGAACCTGCACAACACAATCAAAATACTTTGCCCCAACTTAACAGTGAGGTTGTCAATCTCACCAGCTTGTTGTAAACAAAGGATTAAACGTATGGTGTGGAGAATGATGTTTGTTTGCAAAGAACAACAGAGAACAATGATTGCAGTATGTTGTATTTCAGATGTAAAAGAATGGACCGGGGTCCACAGTTCACTAGTGGTGTCTCTCCAATAAGATAAATAACATGTTGGGTGAACAAATTACAGTTGGGCAATTGACAAATAGAGAGGGCATAACAATGCACATACATATCATGATGACTACTTTGAGATTTACTTAGGGCATTACGACAAAGAACATAGACCGCTAGCCAGCATGCATCTATGCCTAAAAAGTCCACCTTCGGGTTAGCATCCGCACCCCTTCCAGTATTAAGTTGCAAACAACAGACAATTGCATTAAGTACCGTGCGTAATGTAAACAATACAAATATCCTTAGACAAAGCATTGATGTTTTATCCCTAGTGGCAACAGCACATCCACAACCTTAGGGGTTGCTCGGCACTCCCCGCATTCAATGGAGACATGAACCCACTATCTAGCATAAATACTCCCTCTTGGAGTTACAAGTATCAACTTGGCCAGAGCCTCTACTAGCAACGGAGAGCATGCAAGATCATAAACAACACATATATGATAGATCGGTAATCAACTTGACATAGTATTCCATATTCATCGGATCCCAACAAACACAACATGTAGCATTACAAATAGATGATCTTGATCATGATAGGCAGCTCACAAGATCTAAACATGATAGCACAAGAGGAGAAGACAACCATCTAGCTACTACTATGGACCCATAGTCCAAGGATGAACTACTCACGCATCAGTCCGGAGGCGGGCATGGTGATGTAGAGCCCTCCGGCAGGGTGCCGGAGGTGATCTTCAGAACCCCCCGAGATGGGGTTGATGGCGGCTGCATCTCAGTAACTTTTCTCGTATCGTGGCTCTCCGTGATAGGGTTTTCGCGACGGAAGGATTATATAGGCGAAGGGGCAGAGTCGAGGGACGCCCGAGGGGGCCACCCCATATGGCGGCGCGGCCAGGGGTGGGGCCGCGCCCCCCTATGGTGTGGCCGCGTCGTGGCCCCTTTTCGTCTCCTCTTCGGTGTTCTGGAAGACTCCGTGGAAAATAAGACCGTGGGCTTTTGTTTCGTCCAATTCCGAGAATATTTCATGTGTAGGATTTCTGAAACCAAAAACAGCAGAAAACAGGAACTGGCGCTTCAGCATCTTGTTAATAGGTTAGTACCGGAAAATGCATAAAAATGATATAAAGTGTATATAAAACATGTGAGTATTGTCATAAAACTAGCATGGAACATAAGAAATTATAGATACGTTTGAGACGTATCATACCGTGATCGCCGTGATGATCGCGGGTACAGACGTGATGACCGTAGAGGTGGCCAGTATAGGCGTGATGATGGACAGCGCCGTGATGGTGGAGGTGGCCAGTATAGGCGTGATGATGGACAGCGCCGTGATGATGGACAGCGCCGTGATGGTGGAGGTGGCCGTGGTCGTGATGACCGTGGTGCACCGAAGGGAGGTCGTGGCCGTGGAAGTATTCCTACTCGTTTTGTCGACACCACCTGTCAAATCTACACTAAGTATGGTCATCCAGCAAATGAGTGTTGGTGGCGCTATTCTGATCGTGATGATGATGAGGATGATCGCCGCAACGAGAAAGGAGCATATGGAGTCGATACCAACTGGTACATGGATACTGGTGCCACTGACCACATCACTGGGCAGCTGAACAAACTCCACACTCAGGACAACTACAAGGGCCATGATCAAGTCCACAATGCTAGTGGCACAGGTATGACAATACAACATATTGGTCATTCAACATTGCATACTCCTCATAGTTCACTCCAATCATGAAATATCTTACATGTTCCTAGTGCCACCAAAAATCTTTTAGTTGCTCTTGATAACAATGCCTTTGTTGAAATTCACTCATTTTTATTTTTGATCAAGGATCAGGCCACCAAGACAATTCTGTTTAAAGGTCCATGTCATGGCGGCCTATACCCACTTGTGCCCATTGCCGCCGACCCCAACAAGCATGTCTTCATCACCATCAAGCCATCTTCATCCACCTGGCATCGTCGCTTAGGACATCCCTCTTCGTTCATCGTTCAACAAGTGCTTAGGAAGAACAATTTATCATATTCCCCAGAAATAAACCCATATGTGTGTGATCCTTGTCAACAAGCAAAAAGTCATCAGCTGCCATATCCCACCTCTACTAGTGTGTCTACTGTTCCTTTGGAACAAGTTTTCTCTGATGTATGGGGCCCCGCCCCAGCCTCTGTTGGCAATCATACATATTATGTAAGCTTTATTGATGATTATAGCAAATTCACATGGATCTATTTAATCAAAAAGAAAAGCGATGTCTTTCAAGTTTTTCTTAATTTTCAGCAACTTGTTGAGAGAAAATTTAGTTGCAAAATTATCACCATGCAAACTGATTGGGGCGGTGAATATGAAAAACTCCATGGTTTCTTTCAGAAAATTGGTATCACACATCATGTATCTTGTCCACATGCTCATAAGCAAAATGGCTCTGCTGAAAGAAAGCACAGACATATTGTCGAGGTTGGCCTTGCACTCCTTGCCAATGCTCATATGCCACTCAAGTTCTGGGATGAAGCTTTTCTTACTGCCACATTTCTCATCAATCTTCTTCCCACTAAAGTTCTTAATCTAGAGTCCCCGGTGGAGAAACTCCTCAAAACCAAACCAAACTATGATGCTCTTCGCACTTTTGGCTGTGCTTGTTGGCGTAACCTTCGACCATATAATCAACGCAAACTCTCTTTCCGTTCCAAACGCTGTGTTTTTCTTGGGTATAGTCCCATTCACAAGGGAGTCAAGTGCCTAGATGTATCAACTGGTCGCATCTATATTTCGCGTGATGTAGTATTTGATGAAAACATTTACCCGTTTCAGTCCTTGCATCCGAATGCTGGTGCTCAACTTCGAAAGGAAATTTTTCTTCTACCCGAAAATCTCCTAGCTCCCACATCATCATCACACAATGAGAGTATACATGTAAATGATCATATGCATATTGTCCCTATTACTGACCCTGTACAGGTTGTTGATGATACTGCTGAAGATACCTCATCAAATTCTGATGAAACTGGCGAAAATTCGAGCTCAAATGGTGCAGATATGGACACTCAACAAAATTCTCCTGGCGCGGATCCCCATGCTGATTCTGCTGCCACAGGACATTCCCCTGGCAGCGCATCAGCCTCATCTTTAGCGCCTGGCAGCGCCTGGTGACATAGGCATACCCAATGGGCCTGCCATGGATGGTACCCGGGGTTTACTGAAGGCCCATGACCCGAAGAATAAGAAGATTCGGAAGCCCAAGATACTATTAAGGAAAGCTAGAGTTGTAATAGGAGTCATCGTTTGTAATCTTGCGGGATGGGTTATAAACCCTCCCGGACTCTGTAAACTTGTGTATCACGAATCCCCCGGCTTCACCTCTTATATAAGGGGGAGTCGAGGGACAAAGAAGGTATCGATTCATTGTCTCACCAACCCTAGTTTTTTACATCGTCAAGTACTTTTCGGCTGAAACCTTCGAGATCTACTTGCCCTCTACATCCAACGAAACCCTAGTCTACTACTTGTAGGCATTGACAAGTTTATACCTTGTCAATTGGCGCCGTCTGTGGGATCTAGAGGCGACAAGGAGCTGATCTCGATGGCACGTTCAAGATCGTCGACATCGTCGGTAGCAAGCAACATCATGGACAGAGGTAAACAGATCGAAACTGGTCTCGTTGATTTTGTTCCTCACCCGCCCTCCCGTTTGGATGCATATGCGTATCTGGAGGAACCCATGGAGATGACGTTCGGAAAGTTTCACTTCCGCGTCGAGAAGGAAGGAGCATATCGTCTCGAAGTTCCGATCTCGTCGGGATTATCGGCGGATGATCCTGATTTTTCGAGCTCAGCATCATCCATCGAGTCAGGAGACGAGGAGATTTCCTCGCCACGCTTCATCAACACCAAGGCAAGCGAGAAACTCGCCAAGATCTTCAGCGACATATCCTTTGAGTCATCCGCGGACTCCTATATAAGCGATGACTCAAGCGATACCGACAGCTTCGACTTCGTCGACAAGTCCATCTCTATTGGAAAGGTCTTCACCAATCTCTATGATGGTGTCACCAAACCAAGCAAAGTTCAGAACTGAAAATATCATCAGATCTACGCCATCGGAGAAGCAAGTCGCGATCAGGAGGAAACATCAGAGGCTTTCGACGACTTGGGAAATCCATATGTCGATCCCTCTGACCTAAGGCGAGGTTTGGGCACTAAATATGTCGGGCCTACACCACGTGTTAGAGTTCAACTTCCACAAGCAGCATGGGATAGAGCAGCAAGAGCTATGGATGGTTCTGAACCAATGGAGACAACCGCCACGGTCGAAGAATTGCAGGCTTACCAATATAGGCTCGCCCGAGCTGGAAGAGAATTGGAAAAACAGACAGCTGCTCTGAATAGAAGAAAGGAGGCAGCTTCCGCGTCAAGCAGGCGAAGAGCGGAGTTAAGTCGACAATCAGGAACATCGGGAGATAGCCACAGAGAAGCTCGGAGGAGAGCAAGATCTCGGCTGCAAAATATACCTGAGGATGAAAGAGAGACTTTAATTCAAAACCTCGACATGTCTTTTATGTCAATCGACACGAGGGGGAATATCATCCCGAAAACACCAGAAGCAGGATACATGGCAACGCAAGCTTTCATCTTAGCGTCCAGGCCACCTCCCGGAGATCCAAGAGAAGCGTATAACATGGCCATGGCAGGATGTGGAGCCATGGGAGCAGCGTTTGCAGCCACACCTCCCGGAGGAACTGCAAGACAAAATAGTCCGAGACCTACTGCAGCAGTGCAAGATCCTCCAAGAGCAAGTGGAGTAAGAGATACAGCGACTCAGGCCAGGGTAGATAGAGCGCGACAAGATAGAAGAGAACATCGGCGTTCACCAGAACTGGCGGAAGAGGATATGTGTGGACTCCCGTGTTTTACACGACGGGTCCGAAAAACTCGAGTCCCATCGGGATTCAAGCTACCCAATAGTTTCAAGAAATTTGATGGCCTGCAAGATCCCGAGGATTGGCTAGTCGATTACCTCGAGACAGTAAAATTGATAGGCGGAACCAGAGCAACAGCCATGCAGAGCATCCAAATACATCTGAGCGGAGCCGCCAGATCGTGGATAAAGAAGCTTCCCCCAGGCTCCATCGACAGCTGGGAGAGTTTTGAGGATGTGTTTATCAAGAATTTCCGATCAACCTGCAAGAAACCCGCGACACTAGAGGAGTTGAGATCATGTCGACAAAAGCATGACGAATCAATGAGGAAGTGCATCCAAAGGTGGAACATCATCAAAAACTCGGCAGAAAATATATCTGACGAGAGAGCGATAGATGCGTTTGTAGCAGGAGTGCGACGAGGAGATTTTGTGGAGGACCTGGGAAGAACAAACCCAAGGACAGTATCAGCATTAATGGAAATAGCAAACAGATGGGAAGATGGCGATGACGCAGTACATAATAAACGACATAGGTCACCAGAGGAGGACCGCAGTCGAAATTTTCAAAACAGGCGCCGATTCCCTAGACAATTCTCGAGTTACGATGATCCTGGCCAAATATCGGCTGGGTTTCGAGGAAACAATGGAGGAAACAACTATCAAAGGAGTAATGAGCAGCAAGGCGACAATAGAGATGATCCTCGGAATAACAGGCAAAATAGCGGGTCAAGGTTTCAAAGATCTTTTGTAACTCCCGAAGATATGATGAACGGGCCGTGCCGTATGCATTTTTATCTCGATAGCAATGGGAAGAGGCAGTCAGGACATCTGCAGAAAGACTGCCGCAATTTCCAAGCAATGTTGCGGGTTGCAGGGATAGCCAATGCTCAAGTAACAAATAGAAACCCCCAGGGGCCCAGGAGTGAGATCCACTTACCACCTCCTCCCGCGATCACGGACGAAAACCGACATCAGCTTAGAATAGCGGCAGCACCACAGCCATCTCCGTATGTTGATCTTAACTCCAATGGTGCGGTCTCGATGATTCAGAAGGCTAGGACATCTAATAGAGCTCAGAAGGTAATTTCGCGGCAAGTGTTCATGGCAGAGAAGATGCCTCCACCAATAGTTGAGTACCTAAATTGGTCAGGGCAAGACATTGGCTTCACAATAGCGGATCACCCGCAGCAAGTTCCTCGACCAGGGCAATCAGCACTTATCTTACCAGCAGTAATTGCGGGATTCGACGTATCTCGAGTGTTTATAGATGGCGGCAGCAGTTTAAACCTTATGTATGCGAATACGCTAAGGAAGATGAACATCTCCCTAGAAAATTTGAAACCAACCGATACACGTTTCCACGGCATCACACCAGAGAAGCCAAGCTACCCACTGGGGAGGATCAATCTCGACGTTCAGTTTGGGACCCGAGAAAACTACAGGATAGAAAGGCTGGAATTCGAAGTCGTGGATTTCCCGTCGCAGTATCACGCTTTGTTGGGACGACCAGCATATGCCAGGTTCATGGCGGTACCACACTACACGTATCTGCTTTGGAGGTTACCTGGACCTAAGGGACCAATCACAGTCAGAGGAAGCTTCGCGTTAACTGATAAATGTGACAAGGATTTTCATCGACTGTCAGAAACTTTTGGGATGCAAGCAGAGTACGCAGCGTCAAGACTCATGACTGATTATGATGTGCTGCCAGATGTAGGGAGACCCAACAAGGAATCAACCTTCAACACAGCAAAAGATTCTAAGGAAGTGCAGATTCACCCGACGGATCCAAAGAAAACGACGTCCATCGCAACAAACATGGACCTCGCATAGGAAAGCGCGCTCGTCGAGTTCCTCCGTGAGCACTGGAAAATCTTCGCATGGTGTCCAGCTGACATGCCAGGAGTACCCAGGGAACTTGCCGAGCACCACTTAAACTTGGATCCACTAGCGAGACCAATAAAACAACCATTGCGGCGTTTTTCGGAACCAAACCGCAAAGCCATGCTGTCGGAGATTGATCGACTAAGAGAAGCCGGTTTCATCAAGGAGCTGCATACAGAGGCCACGTGGGTCGCAAACCCAGTGTTGGTCCCGAAGAAAAACACTAAAGTCCTTCGCATGTGTGTCGACTTTACGTGTCTCAACAAACATTGTCTAAAGGATCACTTTCCCCTCCCGAGGATCGATCAAATCATCGACTCCACGGCAGGATGTGGACGTCTTTCCTTCCTGGATGCTTACTCTGGTTATAACCAGATCAGATTGAAAGAAGAAGACGAGGTCAAAACAGCGTTCATCACACCTTACGGCGTATTTTGTTATAGAACAATGCCTTTTGGTCTGAAAAACGCGGGAGCAACATATCAGCGGATGATGCAGAAATGCTTAGCAACAAAGATTGGGAAGAATGTACAAGTGTACATCGATGACGTCGTCATAACATCAAAAAAGGGGACAACGTTAATCGAGGACTTGAAGGAAACCTTCGACAACCTCGACAAATTTTGTCTCAAGTTGAATCCGACGAAGTGTTCTTTCGGCGTCCCTGCAGGAGAACTTCTTGGGTTCCTAGTCTCAGCAAGAGGGATCGAAGCTAATCTCGAAAAAATCCAAGCTATCGTAACAATGAGGAAGCCAACAAAGTTGAAAGAAATACAGCAGCTAACTGGGCGAGTCGCATCTTTAAGCAGATTCGTCGCCAGACTGGGAGAAAAGGCGTTACCATTTTACACCCTAATCAAACAAGGAGATAAGTTCCAGTGGAACGAAGAGGCAGATAGAGCTTTCGAGGATCTTAAACGCGCAATTTCGACACCACCAATCTTGGTGGCGCCAAAAGAGAAGGAACCCCTCCTGCTGTATATTGCGGCTACACCCCAGGTAGTCAGCACGGTGCTAGTCGTCAAGAGAGAAGAAGAAGGAAAAGTCCATGGAGTGCAGAGGCCAGTATATTTCATTAGTGAAGTATTATCGCCTTCAAAACAGAGGTACCCGCAGTACCAGAAGCTAGCATACGGAGTGTTCACAACCGCAAGAAAATTGCGGCACTATTTTTCGCCGCATCCGATAATAGTGGTCAATGAGGTGCCTTTATCCAATATACTCAACAATCCAGAAGCTACAGGTCGTGTTCTGGGAGGAGATAACAGAAAGATCCACAAAGCCGAAGAAATCAACAAAGAAGGAGAAGAACGAGAAACCCTCGGGGGCTGCGAAAGAAACATTGGAAGAAGAAGAAGAGGAACATGATCTAGTACTGATAGTGCAAATCCCATGGATGCAGGCGTATATATCATATATCCTAAGGAAAACAATACCCGATGATCCAGTTGAAGCAAGGTGAGTAATTAGACGATCCAAAGCTTTCACGGTGGTCAAAGGGGAGTTGTACAAACGAAGTATTTCGGGTGTGTTACAAAGGTGCGTCACACCCGAAGAAGGAACGATAATTCTGAAGGACGTGCACGAAGGATAATTCATAGCATCGTCACGGAAAATGGCAGTAACTTCACATCCAAGGAATTCAAGGCGTACTGTGCAGAGGTAGGCATCAAATTGCACTTCGCGTCAGTTGCACATCCTCAAACCAATGGCCAAGTCGAGAAAGCCAATGGTATCATCTGCAATGGCATCAAGAAGCGTTTGTTAGGGCCACTGGAAAAAGCTCGACATACTTGGCCAGAGGAGCTACCGAGTGTGTTATGGAGCATCCGAACAACACCAAATACAACAACACAGGAGACTCCGTTTTTCCTGGTCCATGGAGCAGAGGCAGTACTGCCGATAGAAATAGAGCACGACTCTCCTAGAGTCACGGAGTATAATGAAGAAGTTTCCAGGAGAGCATTGGAAGACGACGTCGACGCACTCGACGAAGCTCGAGACGAAGTATTATCAAGGGTAACTAAATATCAGCAGGACTTGAAAAACTACCACAGTCGACGTTTGCGACCAAGATCCTTTCAGGTTGGAGACCTAGTTCTGCGACTCAATCAAGAACGTACTGAAAAACTCGAGTCGCCATGGCTTGGCCCTTACGTCGTCACAGAAGTCATCGAAGGAGGAGCGTACAGGATCAAGGATAAGAAGACAGGGAATCCCGAGAAAAATCCCTGGAACGTGGCACAGCTAAGGCGTTTTTACGCTTAGTGTCGAAATATCATCCTCCTTGCAAAAATACAATGTACTGAAACGCCCGCGAGTTTTCAGACGCACTCTTTTCCTTTTTCGGGGCACCGAGTGGGACCGGGAAAGGTTTTTAATGAGGCGGGCTCGCGGTGCTGCAATATAATAAAAATAGTGGAGATACATATCTTTTTTTTCGACACGCTCGGGGGCTTACACCTCGAAGTTACAATATAGATGAATTTCCCTGACACAAATATTTCGCCTTGGTATTAAATACCTCGCCAGATACAAAGAAGGAACAAAATAGCAATCGAAAAAGAACAAAACACTCGGGGGCTAGTACCCGTAAATATAGTATATTCAATAAGAATTTGGGTGCTTTGGTTCACAACCTCGCATACACAATAAAGAGATTTACCACCGAAACACTCGGGGGCTTGAGGAGGCAAAATAGAAATATTTACTTTACAATATAGAATATGTGTACAACATACAAGATGCAATTCCTGAGAAAACACGACAAGGCTAGAAGGAAAAATGTCAATGACGGCTCAGTATATTATCTATGGTCATCCGTCCAGTATTTGAAGCACGAGTACTATGTTCAGCATAGCTACCCCTTACGAAAAACTCAGCATCCATGCGAAGAAGTTCATCCATCATATCTTCGGCAACAGGGGTCACATGATCCTCAATCTTGCTAACATCCCTTTTCCTTTTCGCCATCTTGGCTAAGCACTTGGTAACAATCTGGCTCATGTCAAACTTGGGATAGCAGATTTTGATCATCATCATAGCAAACCTGGCACCGGCAGAAAGTTGAGCTCGCACGAAGTGATGGATACGAGGAGCATCTTGAAATTTCTCCAACAAACCAAGAAGAGTATCGGGCGCCTCGTTCCGAGGAAATAGTGTCTTGTAAACCAGGGTCAATGTCCTGGTGCAGAAATCAAGGAAATCGCGAACCTGACAGGCGCGATCTTGAAACCTGACAATCTGTCGGGTACGTTCTGGAGTGGCCCAGAAAAGAGAACCATGGTCAAGATAAAGGTTAACAAGGAGATTTGTCCTCGTGTTTACCCTTTCGCCTTCAGCAGCGGCGTCGAGAAAGGAACCTATTTGGCGACAGCATAAGAGTTTCAAAAAAGAGACAACAAGGAAACAGAGGAGTACTGGTTTGAAGCATACCTGACATATCTGCACTGGCTTCATTCATCAAATCAAGCATAAAATTTTCTCGAGTGGTCGCTTTTTCAGCTTCAGAAACAGCGGCTTCTTTGGCACCTATAGCATCTTGAGCCTGTTGAAGTGCAATTTTCTCCCTCTCGGATGATTTTCGAGACTGCTCCATCATCATAAGTAATTGTTTCTTCAAAGACTGGAGTTGTTGGCGAAGTTCTTCCAAGTCTTCTGCTGAATTTTTACTCGAAGAATTTTCAACATGTTCGACAGCAACAGGAGCCTTCTTCGAACGGGATGACGCAGGTAAAACATCGGAAGGATAAGGAGTTGCAGTATAGTTGTCAAAAATCAACTGGAAATAAAAAAATTCGATATCAATCATCAAGCAAAGATAGATTTCCATTCATTCTCGAAATATACACATTGCTATTACAAAAGAAGGGTCCCTAATGGACTAGTGAAGCAGCTGTCGCTAAAATTAACTAGGGCGACAGCGTCAAAAGACAGAAAAAACTAAAAGAGAGGACAGGGTGGTCTACTTGACCTCCGGCTTGGATGTGCTTGGAGCAGGAGTTGGTTTAACACCAAGGAAGGAAAGAATTGGTTTGGAGGGAGGCTTGGCAGTTTTAATCAGAGATTGCCATTCCTTCGTTTCCATCTCCCTTATGTTGCCAACCTTGGTCCAGTCGACGTTTTGTTGGTTATCCGCAATCAGCGCAATGGTGCCCTCAATGCCAATCTTCAGGCCCTCTTGGCGAAGTTTAAGCCCAAGATCTTCCGGCACGTTGAACGCCTTGGCAAGAGCGACGAAGGTGTTGGGCTCCTCTTTCTTCGGGAAGAAATAGGGGGAAAGCTTCGACAAACCTGCCTCAGCGTCAGCAAGGCCTTCGCGTGCTTCATCCCCATGAATTTCAAGAAGAGTTAGCGCGTCGAGCAGCTCGTCGCCTTCAGGACCATCCACCTCATAGTCTTGATGAGTTCTCCCTGAAGACAAAACAAAGGATAGCTCGTAAGTAACATGCTCGGAAAATGTGAAGTACCCCGAGAAAAACAGCAGGGATCACAGTACTTACTAACAAAACGTCGACTCTGTGACTCCAGGCGACTGAGGATCTCTGTTTCTCGAGCAGCCTGCTGTTCTATATTCTCGCTCAGAGAGTTTTCCGCGTCATGATGTCTTTTTCGAAGATCTTCGACAGCGGCAGCATCGGCTTCAGCTTTCTTACGGGCCTTTTCGCTCTGCTCCAACTTGGTAGCAAGAGCGTTAGCACGCTTATTGGCTTCCGCAAGTTCTCCTGGCAAAATAAGCGACAATCAAGTATTATGACAAAATAGGGGAGTGCATGCAACAAAGGAGGCGGATGAAGATAGTACCTTCCAGCTTTTTGGTATGATCACGATACCCGATAAATTGGGTACCGAGACAGATAAATTCCTTCATTAAAGGATGAAGAGAGGACCAAAAGGAAAAAGTAGTCAATATAGCCAGTCTAGATTCGACAAACATATCGCAAAGGAGAGATGAAAGTATTGAAAGGCTCGAAACATAAAAAAAGAGAGAGAAGACCGAAACACTTACGTCATCTAATGAAGGTGTCGAAGAGCTACCAGGGAATATGATAGGTTCCTTGGATGGCTCGACCCTTGCCCTCTTTGGTGAAGAGGCACAGGGGCTTGCAGGTGGAGTCGAATGCTCGACGTTTTGTTGAGGGGGCGAAGTTTCATCGCCATCATGCTGAGCTTCGGATACAATTAAAGTACGCGACGTACTCGTTCGAGCAGCCACGTCAATAGGTTGTTCCTCTTCCTCATCGTCACTACAGTCAAAATGGCGACAGTATAAGAAGCAACAAAGATACAAAACGTCAAAGAGCAATAAAGTAAGTAGTAAGGAGTAACTTACGAGATGACGAGGGCATCGGTGTATGGATTGAAAGCTGCCTTTCCAACTGAAGGATCAGCTTCTTCGGCTTTAGAGGTGCCGAAATCTTTGATTTCACTCCTTTTCCTCTTGTTCTTTGGAGAAGCAGGAGGAAGGGAGTGTGTCGAAGCAGTGGCTTCAGACTCAACATCTTTTTCAGAAGAAGCCGCGGATCTGTGAGAACCCGCGACTTCACTGTCAGGGCGCGAAGGGCCTTGGTTGTCATCATCGACAACAATACGGTCTTCAACTTCTCCACCCTCAGGAAGAGGAGGAAGAGAAGTGAGAGAGGGATGGTTCTGAGAAAAAGAAAGAATGTCGATAAAAAAGAAAGAGTGTCGATAAAAGGGGAAGTTATGCAGGAAAGCCAACAAGATAGTAGTCGATAAAAAATAAAACTCGAGGAGACAATATAGCAACCGAAAAGAAAAATTACCTCGGGAAGAGGATTGGCGCCACTATATGGCGCAACGCGGCAAGAAGTAGGAATGCTGTCCTTCTTGCTAAACTTCGACATCCTTCGGATCAATTTTTCCAAGTCCTTCACAGGAAGGTCCTTGGAAATTCTCTCAACATCTTCATCACCAGCATACATCCAAAGGGGATTTTTGCGAGCTTGCAGAGGCTGCACTCTAATCCTAAGGAAATATGTTGTGATCTGGATACCCGACAGCTCCTTGCCGCGGGTGTTCTGGAGCTCTCGGATGCGAGTCATTAGCGCCTCTGTCGCCAATTTCTCTTCTTCGGTAGCTTCAGCATCCCAGGATCGTCGGCGAAGAATCTTGGTTTTCCCGTCAAAGGGCGCAATGTTGTATTCTGTTGAATCAGAGCTCTCTTCATGTATATAGAGCCATCTCTTGCGCCACCCTTGGACAGAATCAGGGAATTTGACGTCGAAGTATTCGACGTCAGGGCGAACACAGATAACGCCGCCGCCGATGTTATAGGCGACGCCGTGGGCACCATTACGGCGGATGCAGAAAATGCGCTTCCACAGAGCCCAATTAGGATGGACTCCGAGGAAGCACTCGCACAGTGTGATAAAGATCGACACGTGGAGAATGGAATTGGGCGTCAGCTGATGTAGCTGAAGCCCATAAACAAAGAGAAGACCACGGAGAAATTCGTGGATAGGAGGGGAGAGACCACGGATGAGATGGTCGACAAAACTGACCCGATACTCCATTGGAGGTGATGGGTAGCTTTCCTCCTTGGTGAAGCGCAGCGTGTTCTCCTTCTTGGTGAACCCCAGCTTCTTCAGCAGGTTCATATCTTGATTAGAGATCTTGGATCTCTCCCAATCCAGATCTTCGGCGGCCATCTTTGACTCAGGAGTGCTATGCCTAGTCAATCGGATGCGAGGCGGCATCAATGAGCTTGGTGGCGAAGGGTGTGCGAATGGCTGGGCGCTTGAAGCAACAAGAGCAATGGAGAATCTTGCAGAGGAGAAGCAGAGATGCGGCGCGAGCGAAAGGACTAGAGGAGGAAGACGATGCCTCTATATAGAGGTGCGCCGAACGGACGCACCGTTGGATTGAGAATTTGCGAGACATATGCTGTACACGTGGACAAGGGGTAAAAAGTAATTTCATATAGACGAGAAAGCACAGCGGCTACAGTACGTGCGCCAGGAAAAGCGGAGGACGTGTGTCCCCCACTTGCACAACGTGTCAAATTGATAGGATTTTTGGACCCACAAGGCAGAGAGATAGCGGTTCTCGCGTTTTCCCGATACATTGGTCGTGGCTGTCATCAGCAGTGATGTCACCTTGGTAAAAGAAAATCTCGGCTATGAAGCTTTGCAAAAACGGCGACACCAGAAGATTATGGTTTATCTCGAGAGCCTTTGAACAAATACAAGTATTTGCTCAAATGCACGGGGGCTACTTTGGAAAAAATAAATATTCGAGTATGACAAAATAGAAAACGGCGAGAGCCTATGACAAAACGCAAGCATTTGATCATAGCCTCGGGGGCTACTCCCATCGGGAGCGCTGTTCGCGCACCCAAGAGATTTGAAAAATTATGCGACAGGAGAAAAATATAGCGACATAAGGCGTGGAGCCTACACTCAAGCACAAGTTCTTGACTGTAGCCTCGGGGGCTACTCCCATCGGGAAGGCTGTTCGCGTGCCCGATGAAATTATAAAAAAAAAAGAGGAAAAAAAGAGGAAGTGAGAATATTTCGAGTTATACAAATAACTCTACATATACTCCCAATATATTCTCGACAATATATTCCAACAGCCATATAAAATGTGCTATTCCAAGCCGAATAAGCACTCGACAATATATTCTCAGAATGCCAAAGATGCGAACAATTTCTGAATGCCGCAAAACTTTGCGAAGGTAAGACCCCAGATCTGTTCTGTGCGGCGTGGCGCCGTCTCTGACGTCGGTTTGCTACTTTTTTCCGTATCAACGGATACGAAGAAAAATCCTAACAGACGCGTTAGGTACCCGATAAAATATGACTAGGACTCGACAGAATGGTAAGACCTTAAGCGGCACCTGTCGAAGTTTACACCAGTATCCCGAGATCATGTCCGGGGACGTGATCTTGAAGTAGGTTTTTGCGGATTGCCACTAGAGCAGTTAACTAGTACCTGATCCGTCAGATGAACTAGCCCCAACTACCATTTTCCCTGTACAATATAGAAATTCGTATGCAAAGATATGTGGTAAAGTTCAGAGTTTTCGAATAAATATAAAGGTGGAGATTTTCCCTGACTCTGCGATTCAAGCAAAATCTCGGGGGCTACTGACATAGGCATACCCAATGGGCCTGCCATGGATGGTACCTGGGGTTTACTGAAGGCCCATGACCCGAAGAATAAGAAGATTCGGAAGCCCAAGATACTATTAAGGAAAGCTAGAGTTGTAATACGAGTCATCGTTTGTAATCTTGCGGGATGGGTTAGAAACCCTCCCGGACTCTGTAAACTTGTGTATCACGAATCCCTCGGCTTCACCTCTTATATAAGGGGGAGTCGAGGGACAAAGAAGGTATCGATTCATTGTCTCACCAACCCTAGTTTTTACATCGTCGAGTACTTTGCGGCTAAAATCTTCGAGATCTACTTGCCCTCTACATCCAACGAAACCCTAGTCTACTACTTGTAGGCATTGACAAGTTAATACCTTGTCACCTGGAAGCGCATCTACCCCGCCATCCGCGCCTGGCCGCACAACAGGCGCCACATCGCGTCCTTCTCCCGTGGTGGCCGACAACGCCGGGGGCTGATTGCGTGTAGACACACGTCCGTTGGGAACCCCAAGAGGAAGGTGTGATGCGTACAGCGGCAAGTTTTCCCTCAGAAAGAAACCAAGGTTTATCGAACCAGGAGGAGCCAAGAAGCACGTTGAAGGTTGATGGCGGCGGGATGTAGTGCGGCGCAACACCAGGGATTCCGGCGCCAACGTGGAACCCGCACAACACAACCAAAGTACTTTGCCCCAACGAAACAGGTGAGGTTGTCAATCTCACCGGCTTGCCGTAACAAAGGATTAGATGTATAGTGTGGATGATGATTGTTTGCGAAAACGAGTAGAACAAGTATTGCGAGCAGATTGTATTCAATGTAAAAGAATGGACCGGGGTCCACAGTTCACTAGAGGTGTCTCTCCCATAAGATAAATAGCATGTTGGGTGAACAAATTACAGTCGGGCAATTGAAAAATAGAGAGGGCATGACCATGCACATACATGATATGATGAGTATTGTGAGATTTAATTGGGCATTACGACAAAGTACATAGACCGCTATCCAGCATGCATCTATGCCTAAAAAGTCCACCTTCAGGTTATCATCCGAACCCCTTCCGGTATTAAGTTGTAAACAACGGACAATTGCATTAAGTATGGTGCGTAATGTAATCAATAACTACATCCTCGGACATAGCATCAATGTTTTATCCCTAGTGGCAACATCACATCCACAACCTTAGAACTTTTCGTCACTCGTCCCAGATTTAATGGAGGCATGAACCCACTATCGAGCATAAATACTCCCTCTTGGAGTTAAGAGTAAAAACTTGGCCAGAGCCTCTACTAATAACGGAGAGCATGCAAGATCATAAACAACACATAGATAATAGATTGATAATCAACATAACATAGTATTCTCTATCCATCGGATCCCGACAAACACAACATATAGTATTACAGATAGATGATCTTGATCATGTTAGGCAGCTCACAAGATCCGACAATGAAGCACATAAGGAGAAGACAACCATCTAGCTACTGCTATGGACCCATAGTCCAGGGGTGAACTACTCACTCATCACTCCGGAGGCGACCATGACGGTGAAGAGTCCTCCGGGAGATGATTCCCCTCTCCGGCAGAGGTGCCGGAGGCGATCTCCTCGAATCCCCCGAGATGGGATTGGCGGCGGCGGCGTCTCAGTAAGGTTTTCCGTATCGTGGCTCTCGGTACTGGGGGTTTCGCGACGAAGGCTTTAAGTAGGCGGAAGGGCAACGCGGGGGGCCACACGAGGGCCCCACACGCCAGGGCTGCGCGGCCAAGGGCCAGGCCGCGCCGCCCTGTTGTGTCGGCGCCTCGTGGCCCCACTTCCTTTCCCCCTCGGTCTTCTGGAAGCTTCGTTCAAAAATAGGACCCTGGGCGTTGATTTCGTCCAATTCCGAGAATATTTCCTTACTAGGATTTCCGAAACCAAAAACAGCAGAAAACAAGAATCGGCTCTTCGGCATCTCGTTAATAGGTTAGTGCCGGAAAATGCATAAATACGACATATAATGTGTATAAAACATGTAGATATCATCAATAATGTGGCATGGAACATAAGAAATTATCGATACGTCGGAGACGTATCAGCATCCGCAAGCTTAGTTCCTGCTCGTCCCGAGCAGGTAAACGATAACAAAGATAATTTCTGGAGTGACATGCCATCATAACCTTTATCATACTATTGTAAGCATATGTAATGAATGCAGCGATCAAAACAATGGTAATGACATGAGTAAACAAATGAATCATAAAGCAAAGACTTTTCATGAATAGTACTTCAAGACAAGCATCAATAAGTCTTGCATAAGAGTTAACTCATAAAGCAATAAATCAAAGTAGAGGTATTGAAGCAACACAAAAGAAGATTAAGTTTCAGCGGTTGCTTTCAACTTATAACATGTATATCTCATGGATAATTGTCAACATAGAGTAATATAACAAGTGCAATATGCAAGTATGTAGGAATCAATGCACAGTTCACACAAGTGTTTGCTTCTTGAGGTGGAGAGAAATAGGTGAACTGACTCAACATAAAAGTAAAAGAAAGGTCCTTCAAAGAGGAAAGCATCGATTGCTATATTTGTGCTAGAGCTTTGGTTTTGAAAACATGAAACAATTTTGTCAACGGTAGTAATAAAGCATATGTATCATGTAAATTATATCTTACAAGTTGCAAGCCTCATGCATAGTATACTAATAGTGCTCGCACCTTGTCCTAATTAGCTTGGATTACCAGGATTATCATTGCAATACACATGTTTTAACCAAGTGTCACAAAGGGGTACCTCTATGCCGCCTGTACAAAGGTCTAAGGAGAAAGCTCGCATTTGGATTTCTCGCTTTTGATTATTCTCAACTTAGACATCCATACCGGGACAACATAGACAACAGTATAATGGACTCCTCTTTTATGCATAAGCATGTAGCAACAATTAATGTTCTCATATGAGATTGAGGATATATGTCCAAAACTGAAACTTCCACCATGATTCATGGCTTTAGTTAGCGGCCCAATGTTCTTCTCTAACAATATGCATGCTCTAACCATTTAAATGAGTGATAAATCTCCCTTACTTCAGACAAGACGGACATGCATAGAAACTCACATGATATTCAACAAAGAGTAGTTGATGGCGTCCCCAGAAACATGGTTATCGCACAACAAGCAACTTAATAAGAGATAAAGTGCATAAGTACATATTCAATACCACAATAGTTTTTAAGGCTATTTTGTCCCATGAGCTATATATTGCAAAGGCGAATGATGGAAATTTTAAAGATAGCACTCAAGCAATTTACTTTGGAATGGCGGAGAAATACCATGTAGTAGGTAGGTATGATGGACACAAATGGCATAGTGGTTGGCTCAAGGATTTTAGATGCATGAGAAGTATTCCCTATCGATACAAGGTTTAGGCTAGCAAGGTTATTTGAAACAAACACAAGGATGAACGGTGCAGCAAAACTCACATAAAAGACATATTGTAAACATTATAAGACTCTACACCGTCTTCCTTGTTGTTCAAAACTCAATACTAGAAATTATCTAGACTTTAGAGAGACCAAATATGCAAACCAAATTTTAGCAAGCTCTATGTATTTCTTCATTAATAAGTGCAAAGTATATGATGCAAGAGCTTAAACATGAGCACAACAATTTCCAAGTATCAAATTATTCAAGACATTTTAGAATTACTACATGTAGCATTTCCCGATTCCAACCATATAACAATTTAACGAAGAAAATTCAACCTTCGCCATGAATACTATGAGTAAAGCCTAAGGACATATTTGTCCATATGCAACAGACGGAGCGTGTCTCTCTCCCACACAATGAATGCTAGGATCCATTTTATTCAAACAAAAACAAAAACAAACCGACGCTCCAAGTAAAGTACATAAGATGTGATGGAATAAAAATATAGTTTCAGGGGAGGAACCTGATAATGTTGTCGATGAAAAAGGGGATGCCTTGGGCATCCCCAAGCTTAGACGCTTGAGTCTTCTTAAAATATGCAGGGGTGAACCACCGGGGCATCCCCAAACTTAGAGCTTTCCCTCTCCTTGATCATATTGCATCATTTCCCTCTCGTGATCCTTGAAAACTTCCTCCACACCAAACTCGAAACAACTCATTAGAGGGTTAGTGCACAATAAAAATTTATATGTTCAGAGGTGACATAATCATTCTTAACACTTCTGGACATTGCATAAAGCTACTGGACATTAATAGATCAAAGAAATTCATCCAACATAGCAAAAGAGGCAATGCGAAATAAAAGGCAGAATCTGTCAAAACAGAACAGTTCGTAAAGACGAATTTTAAAATGGCACCAGACTTGCTCAAATGAAAATGCCCAAATTGAATGAAAGTTGCGTACATATCTGAGGATCACCCACGTAAATTGGCATATTTTTCTGAGATACCTACAGAGAGGCAGGTCGAAATTCGTGACAGCAAAGAAATCTGTTACTGCGCAGTAATCCAAATCTAGTATGAATCTTACTATCAAAGACTTTACTTGGCACAACAATGCATAAAACTAAGATAAGGATAGGTTGCTACAGTAGTAAACAACTTCTAAGACTCAAATATAAAATAAAGGTACTATAGTAAAAACATGGGTTGTCTCCCATAAGCGTTTTTCTTTAACGCCTTTCAGCTAGGCGCAGAAAATGTGTATCAAGTGTTATCAAGAGATGGAATATCGACATTACCTTGGGCTTTACCCTTACCTTTCTTGTTCTTTTTCTTACTCTTTGATTTAGGGAATATATGTCTACCCCCCGGTGTAGAGGTGAATTTTAGGGTGCCTTCTCCCATATCTATGACTGCTCCCAATAGTTTCAGCAGGGATCTTCCGAGTGTGATTTGTCCTGTTCCTCGCACATTCAATAACAAGATAATCAATGGATATTGTTCTCCCAAGAACGGTTGTATGCACACCCGCAGCTATTCCTTTAGGAATTATAACAGAGTTATCAATAAGAGTTATTCCTTCTCCCCCTTCAATGAATCCCCAAAGTTGCAAAGATTTATGAATACTCGTAGGCATTAGGCAAAATTCAGACATAATATCACAATTGGCATGAAGAGTTTGGTCACCGATAACAATTTTAATAGTAGGATCCCATAATGAAGGTTCAGAGTTCACTAAAACTTGATCTAGACGGTTACGCACATATCTATAATTTTCATTCAAGCGAGATGCACTTGTCTCAAGAGTGTTTAATCTATTATAAATGCTAATAAGGGCTGAATCAAAGTTATTAGCTGAATCATGTGATGCAACCAACTTCTTTATGGCATTAAAAGCTTGATCCCCATTGCTATGAAGGAAATCTCCTCCCACTACAGACATCCAAGGCATATCTATAGCGAATCATAAGACCAAAATAAAAATTACTAAGGAGCAAACTTAGAGTCATTTGAGGTTCAACTTTACGGTAAGAATCAAAAATTCTAGACCAAGCATCTTTAAAACTCTCCTCATCCCCTTGTTTAAAAGTAAAGACTAATTCCTCAGGTGAAGATGTAACAGGTGCAGAACTAGACATGGTAACAAAAGTAAAATGGAAGTAACTAATTTTTTTTTTTGTGTTTTTGATATAGAGTGCAAGATAGTAAATAAAGTAAAACTATCAACTAATTTTTTTTGTGTTTTGATATAATGCAGCAAACAAAGTAGTAAATAAAGCAAGACAAAAACAAAGTAAAGAGATTGGATTGTGGAGACTCCCCTTGCAGCGTGTCTTGATCTCCCCGGCAACGGCGCCAGAAAAATTGCTTGATTGCGTGTAGACACACGTCCGTTGGGAACCCCAAGAGGAAGGTGTGATGCGTACAGCGGCAAGTTTTCCCTCAGAAAGAAACCAAGGTTTATCGAACCAGGAGGAGCCAAGAAGCACGTTGAAGGTTGATGGCGGCGGGATGTAGTGCGGCGCAACACCAGGGATTTCGGCGCCAACGTGGAACCTGCACAACACAACCAAAGTACTTTGCCCCAACGAAACAGTGAGGTTGTCAATCTCACCGGCTTGCTGTAACAAAGGATTAGATGTATAGTTGGGATGATGATTGTTTGCAGAAAACAGTAGAACAAGTATTGCAGCAGATTGTATTCAATGTAAAAGAATGGACCGGGGTCCACAGTTCACTAGAGGTGTCTCTCCCATAAGATAAATAGCATGTTGGGTGAACAAATTACAGTCGGGCAATTGACAAATAGAGAGGGCATGACCATGCACATACATGATATGATGAGTATTGTGAGATTTAATTGGGCATTACGACAAAGTACATAGACCGCTATCCGAGCATGCATCTATGCCTAAAAAGTCCACCTTCGAGGTTATCATCCGAACCCCTTCCGGTATTAAGTTGTAAACAACGAGACAATTGCATTAAGTATGGTGCGTAATGTAATCAATAACTACATCCTCGGACATAGCATCAATGTTTTATCCCTAGTGGCAACATCACATCCACAACCTTAGAACTTTTCGTCACTCGTCCCGCATTTAATGGAGGCATGAACCCACTATCGAGCATAAATACTCCCTCTTGGAGTTAAGAGTAAAAACTTGGCCGAGCCTCTACTAATAACGGAGAGCATGCAAGATCATAAACAACACATAGATAATAGATTGATAATCAACATAACATAGTATTCTCTATCCATCGGATCCCGACAAACACAACATATAGTATTACAGATAGATGATCTTGATCATGTTAGGAAGCTCACAAGATCCGACAATGAAGCACATAAGGAGAAGACAACCATCTAGCTACTGCTATGGACCCATAGTCCAGGGGTGAACTACTCACTCATCACTCCGGAGGCGACCATGGCGGTGAAGAGTCCTCCGGGAGATGATTCCTCTCTCCGGGAGGGTGCCGGAGGCAATCTCCTGAATCCCCCGAGATGGGATTGGCGGCGGCGGCGTCTCAGTAAGGTTTTCCGTATCGTGGCTCTCGGTACTCGGGGGTTTCGCGACGAAGGCTTTAAGTAGGCGGAAGGGCAACGCGGGGGGCCACACGAGGGCCCCACACGCCAGGGCCGCGCGGCCAAGGGCCAGGCCGCGCCGCCCTGTTGTGTCGGCGCCTCGTGGCCCCACTTCCTTTCCCCCTCGGTCTTCTGGAAGCTTCGTGCAAAAATAGGACCCTGGGCGTTGATTTCGTCCAATTCCGAGAATATTTCCTTACTAGGATTTCTGAAACCAAAAACAGCAGAAAACAACAACTGGCTCTTCGGCATCTCGTTAATAGGTTAGTGCCGGAAAATGCATAAATACGACATATAATGTGTATAAAACATGTAGATATCATCAATAATGTGGCATGGAACATAAGAAATTATCGATACGTCGGAGACGTATCAGGGGCCATGTCCCACCTCGCGCTAGCAACGGCGCGTCCTCCGATGGTCTGGGCGGGAGAACACCCCGCTCGCCCTCTCTCTCGTCACGTGGTGATCCCGGATCGGCTGCCACCGGATCTTCCTCGGATCCCGAAGCTGCTGTTGTCTCCCCTGCTGGCAGCTCTAACAACGCCAGGGGATCTTCTGTGACTGCTCCCTCTGCAGCTGCACCTGCACCTGAAACACATCAATATCACACTCGGCTTCAACAAGGTATCAAGAAACCAAAAACATACACTGACGAGACTATTCGGTACGGAATTTTGTCTGCTGCAGGGGAACCAAACAATTTGACCGAGGCACTTGAAGATACAAATTGGAAGCATGCCATGGATGAAGAGTATGCTACCTTGATGGACAACAAAACATGGCATCTTGTTCCCCCTAACTCCAACAAGAATCTTATTAACTGTAAGTTGGTTTGCCGCGTAAAGAAACATGCTGATGGTACAGTAGAACGATACAAGACAAGATTGGTTGCAAAAGGATTTCAACAGAGGTATGTCATTGACTATGAGGACACTTTCAGTCCTGTTGTTAAAGCTGCAACTGTTAGACTTGTTCTTTCTATCTCTGTGTCTCAAGGGTGGAGTCTTAGACAGCTAGACGTCAAGAACGCGTTTCTTCATGGCGTTCTGGAGGAGGAAGTGTATATGAAACAACCCCCTGGTTTTATTGACCCTCGCTTTCCGCACTACATTTGCAAACTAGACAAGTCTCTGTATGGCCTGAAGCAGGCACCTCGAGCATGGTATGCAAAATTAAGTTCCAAGCTGCAAGATCTGGGTTTTGTTCCATCAAAGGCTGATACATCTCTCTTTCTATACAACAAAAGAGGTATCACTATGTTTATGTTGATGATATAATTGTTGCAAGTTCATCAGATGAAGCCACCTCAGTTTTACTTTGCAACCTGAGTGCTCATTTTGCACTAAAGGATCCCGGTGCGTTGCATTTCTTCTTGGGTATTGAAGTGAAGAAGTGTTCAAATGGAATTGTTCTTACACAAGAAAAATATGCTAAGGATTTGCTTAAAAAGGTTGGAATGTTCCAGTGCACTACATGTCCGACACCTCTATCTGTGAGTGAAAAGTTGTATTTGCAAGATGGAATACCTCTTGGCTCCGAGGATAGCACAAACTATCGAAGTGTGGTTGGTGCTCTGCAATATTTAACATTGACAAGACCTGATTTATCCTTTTCCGTTAATAAGGTTTGTCAGTATCTCCATGCTCCAACTACTGCACACTGGACAACTGTCAAGCGCATTCTTCGATATGTACAAGGAACAATACAGATTGGGTTAAACTTTCGGAGATCTCGCATCTACTCTTCTCGTTGCTTTTCGGATGCCGATCAGGCAGGTGATATTGATGATAGACGCTCCACTGGTGGTTTTGCGGTTTTCTTTGGCCCAAACTTAATCTCTTGGAGTGCAAGGAAACAAGCCACTATATCACGGTCTAGCACTGAGGCAGAATACAAAGCACTTGCAAGTGCAACCACTGAGTTGATTTTGGTAGAGAAATTGGTCCAAGAATTGGGAGTGCCACTCAAGCAGCGACGAATTTGGTGTGATAATCTTGGAGCAACATATCTTTCAGTAAATCCAATTTTCCATGCCAGGACAAAACATATAGAAATTGATTTTCACTTTGTTCGAGAAAGAGTGGCTGCAAAATTTCTTGATATCACATTTATTTCTACAAATGATCAGGTGGCAGATGGTTTTACCAAGACTCTAGGTGATAAGGATCTAGCTAAGTTTAAACGTAATCTCAACCTCACTCGAGGTTTAGATTAAGGGAGGGTGTTAAACCTTGTAATTCTTTGTACAAATACTGGTATAGAGTAGTACTCTACCTGGTATTTGTACCCTCCTGTACTGCCACGTGTAGAGCTTTTCTACACCTATATAACATGCAATCCGACCCAGGAAGAGGGTACGGTTCAACCCTAAAACAATTCACACGGGCAGCTCCAAACATAAGCCATGTTTTCTACTAGTGAGTCCGAGCTTTTGGGATGAAGTGGGCTCTCACTTGTAGCTAGGCCAGATGCACCAAACGCCTGGAACGAGTGTGTGTAGTTGGATCTGTGACGCTGACAATTGGTATTAGAGCTAACATCGTCATGCCGCCGGGGGGGGAGGGGGGGGGGGGTCCTAGGGAATGTGATTTTAGGTACCAAGCGGTGCTAGTGACTTTAGTCCCACCTCGCTAGCGGGAGGGGGCTACGGGCAACTTATAAAGGGGAGTAGCCATCCTTTAGACCGATCTTTTGGGATGAAAATGGCTCTCTGTTTATGTTTATGGGCTGAGTCCGATGCACCAAAAAGTCTGAAAGGTAAGTGTGTGGAGCTGGGCCTGGAAGCTGACATTATTCAACTTTGTTTGTCATCTCACAGGGACGTTACACACCAATATGGTGTTGTTGAGTAGTATTGTGTTATTTGAGGTGACTGACTCATGCCGAATTTAATTTATTTATTAGGCAAGAAGATACCAAGACTTCATTATTTTGAAATATTCAAAGATAGAAAAACAAGGCAGCCATCAAAACATGAGGTCCAAACTCAAAGTCACTTGAGATCGCGAACAACGGAACTGAACGCTCACCTAAGCATCGTCACCGCGCTGCTTGACCGCGGAGCTAACCACGTCGCCGAGGCTACACCCGCCTCCGCCGCAGCATTCCTCTTTCTCGTCCACCGAACCTCCAACCTCGGTCGATTCAGAATCCGCAACAGTCTCCTCAGCCGACGTCCCCGCGTCGTCGTCGTCGTGTGCCGGAGCTTCGGCCACCTCCTCCTTCTTCCGCGAGAGACGAAGTATCTGTTCAGCGACGAGACCGAGCTCACTCCTAGAGCTCTTTCCCTTCCCCGCCATGCCAGGTGCCTCGCTCCCCGTGGCCGCTGCCTTGGCCGGAGCGACAGAGTCTCCCTCCGCCGCGTCCACCAGGAACGTGTTCGGATCGAAGGAATCCTGGCCCGACGTGCGTGACGACGACGACGCGTTGCAGTAGCTGACCCCTGCCGCCCGGGCGTAGCACTGCTCCTGCGTCGTCGTCGCCCGGCCGAACGGGGCCGGGACGACGAAGGCCCGGCTGGCGTAGCAGCCGCTGGGAGAGAAGAAGGCGGCTGGAGGAGGTCCGGACGCCATCGCCGCCATCATCGCTTGGGCGTTCCTTCTCGCCTGGAGCTCCGCCATCAGCGCGTTCCGCTTCACGTACGCCTCGTTCCTCTCCTGCTTCACCCTGCGCGCGACCGCGGCGAGCCTGCAGATTGTCTCGTCGGCGTCGGCGGACACGGCCAGCGTCCTCTGCAGCTCCAGCCTGGTGCGGTAGAGTTTCTCCTGTAAAACGCTGGGATCCTGCAGACAATATATAGGTTTGTGAAGTTTGCGACAACATGCATAGCTGTAGTTTCACACACTTGAAGAATTAAGTAAATCTTGAGTCGATACTACGAAGTTGCTCATATATGTATAAAGAAGAATTATACATGGTGATGTAATAATCAATCTCTTCACATGGTACAGAGAAAATGTACTGTTTGTTCCTGAGTTAAAAGAATGTAGATTCATTGATGGTGTGAAACATAAGAAACTCTCACTGAGCTGAGTATTAGCAAAACTCGGTGCAAAAAATTGTACTCCCTCCGTTCCACCAAATTTGTATGAATTTGTTAAAATTTAGATGTATCATCTAAATGCTAAAATAAAAGTATCTAGATACATTTAAATTTTAATAAATCTCACACAAACTGCGTGCAACAGAGGGAGTATAATACTTCCTAACTCAAACGTGTCTAATGGTCAGCAAACAACGGCAGAGACTGCACTCAGCAGCTCATCGTAGAGATGCAAGCGGGGTCTCGTGAAAGACCCACTTATAGTTTAATTTATGACCTCTAGTACTCCATACAATCCATAGTAAGTGTCATGGTTTGAGGGAGTTTAAAAATCGGCTCCAAATATTGAAGTAGAAGGCGGGTTACCGCCAAATCGCACAAACGCACGAACTGAACTAGAACTAGAGATGCACAGAGCGATGTGTATGTGCAGTACTAATCTGCCTGCCAAAACTTCTAGCCGACACAAACAGGCAACGGAGAGGTTTCTCGCCATAGACGGGAAGGGAAAAAACGCCGTGGCAAAACGGAGGAACACGGATGAACGTACTAGGTACTGACCTCTTCTTCGTCGTCGTCGGGCGGCGCGGTTTCACCTTTCTCCGCCCTGCTGTTCCCCATACCGCGACAGACGCTCCCCCTCCTCTCTATTTTCCTCGGACGATCTTCTATACCTGTCTCCTCAGATGGCACCAGCGAAACGATCTCTTCCTTCCTTTTTGCCGGACGAAGAATATGGGATTTGGGTTGACATACGAGAAGAAATGCATATATGTATGGAAACCGCGATTTGCACAACCAATGCGTATATCATCGGCCTTGATTTGTGTAGATTCCTTCCATACTTGCAACGCTTGCCTTGGGTCAGTGCTCCTGTCGACGTGGCGGATACTCATTCTCCATCTGGGTGCCCCTCGCATTTATCTCCAGACGAGGTCGTCTCGTCTCCGCCTCGATCAGGTCAGGTGGTAGTCGGAAATGTTCTTGTCCCCAGTGGATGATAGAAACGGAGATTGTGCACCCGGAAATTAAGGGATATATATGGCAGCCTTTTAGGCTTTTTATGAGAGCATCTCCAACCCCCAACCGCGTTCTCCAAAAGAATTTGGGACGCATCGGATAAAAAATCGTTCCCAGCCGCGCGTCCCAAAGCCCCCTTCCGTCCGACGCGATCCAACATGGTGTCCGACGTTTCGAGTCCGTCCCCGCTCCACAGGGGACGTTCCGGGCACGCCAGATACAACGAAAAGCGTGGCGGGCTCCCACCTGTCGGCGACTATTTCCATAACCGTTGGTTCGCGCCTTTTATTCCTCGTCGCGCCTTCCCTCCCGCGCCTCCCACCCCTCCGTCGCCGCTCGATTTGCCGGCCGTTTCGACGGCTAATCTCTTCTGAGTCGGCACTGTCGTCGCGGCTGACTCTCTCGCCGGCCTTTTCGTCGCCGCCGCTTCGCTAGCGCGTCCCAGAACGCGGCGTAAAATTCGCCCCACCTCCACACACATAAGGTGTTTGACGACTTGTCAGGTAGGTGCGATAGGCCGTTGTTCGTTGCCTCGTCTGCCGCGACTGAATTTTATACATTAGTTTTGCTTCAGACATGGATAGCGACGACGAGATGCTTGTCCGACTGCTGGAGGACGAGCAAGCCTTCGACGACGACATCCGGGAGCATTTGCTGATCATTGCGTCCCTCCAGGACATGCTTGACGCCGAGGCGGAGATGCGAAAGAGGCCGCGTCGCGGAGTATCAAGGCCGTATAGAAAGAGATCGAAGCCCCGGCAAATGATGGAGGGGCATACCATGTTGCACAACGACTACTTCACAGATGACGCAACACATGCCGACGATTTTCGGCACCGGTATAGGATGAGCAAGGGTTTTTTCATGAATATCCTCCACGGCGTTCGAGAGTTCGACACCTACTTCAAGCTGAAGCATGACGTTGTAGGCGTTGCCGGGTTGCCGTCGATTCAGAAGTGCACCACCGTCATGAGGCTGCTTGCATACAGAGCACATGCTGATACATATGACAACTACCTTCGCATGAGTGAGTCTACTTCCAGTGAGTGCATGTACAAGTTTTGCCGAGCTGTAGTGGCAAAGTTTGGCAAATACTACTTGAGAGGTCTGCAAGAATCATGGCACACAAAATGCTGCCAGAGGATTCCCTGGAATGCTTGGAAGTATCGATTGCATGCACTGGTCATGGAAGAACTGCCCGTTTACCTGGCAAGGTATATACAAAGGGCGTCATGGATATTGCAGTGTGGTGCTTGAAGTTGTGGCAGATTATGACATGTGGATTTGGCATTCTTTCTTTGGCATGGTGGGATCACACAATGACATCAACGTGTTGCAGCAGTCTCCGGTGTTCAGCAAACTAGTGGAAGGTCATGCTCCATGCAACTATGAGATCAATGGCCACCAATATACCAAATGCTATTATCTAGCCGATGGTATATATCCAAAATGGACAACTTTTGTCAAAACAATCTTGGTTCCATCATAGGAAGGATGTTGAGCGGGCATTTGGTGTGCTTCAAGCTCAATTTGCAATTATCCGGTACCCTGCTCTAAGCTGGTCTCACGACCAAACGTGGGAGATGATGCATGCTTGTGTGATCATGCACAACATGATCATCGAGGATGACCGCAAGAATCATGTTAGGAGACATGTTGGTCCCTATGAGTGTCATGAGTTGCCTGCATATTTTGCTGATTTCCTCACCATGCATGTTAAGATCCGTGACAACAATGTTCACGAGCAACTTCAAAATAATCTCGTTGAGCATATGTGGAAGATCAAAGGATTATCAGCAAATGCTGCAGCGCCTTCATCTAACCTCGTTTATTACATTTATTTAGTTGTTATTTGTTGCATTTTAATTTGAAAATAATTTTGGCAAACATATTTATTTGTATGCTATATTTAATAAATGGTTGTGTTTTCGAAAATCCTATAAAAAAATTTGGGGACGGCGTTTGGAGGACGTGGCTGGGAGCGACGTCCCGAAACACGGCATGAACAAAACACGTCCTGAAACGCTTGATCTAGCGCCGTTTAGGGGACGCTTTGGGGGTGCGGCTGGAGATACTGTCACATCGGTATTTCGAAGTTACCATCTAGCAATAGACTGCCAAACAAATTTGATGGATTAGAAGGCTTGGGAAGCCAAATACTACCAGGATCGATTGATCTCTACGCACACACAATCACCATAACGATTGCCATCCACATTTCTTGTCTTGGCTGCCCTACGACCAGAAACATTTGCAAGCACCTGCAACATCTCGCTGGTGCACGTTAATCTAACAACAATGCGGTAAGACGGCAAGGGATCTTGCCATCTTCACAACATCTGGGCCATGTTACAGTTCGCTACTCTACCCTACTGTCTTTCACTGATCTTAGTGATTGACTGGCATGAGAGGACTTCTTGGAGCACAACGTGTCCTTTGATCCGAGTATTGCTTGCCCTTGTCCGGTTCGCTCAGCTTGTTCTCTGCTTTGAATTTCGCCACTAGGTCTGGCACCGACGGTCTCAGCTCCTCGATTGATTTGAAGCTGTATGCACCGGTCGGTGGCTCCCGATGATGAACTGGACTATTAACCTGTTATACAAGGAGATTGGAAGTGTTAAGCATGTCCCTGAGGTACATTCAGAGCAAGAATATATGGTTCACTTTAAAATTGCATCATCAACGGTAGTCTTTATACCAATTTACTGCAATGAACTCAACAAAGTTCAACTATCTTGCTAAACTTGACCAACAAATAACCATTTTGTGTATTCAAAGGTTACTTGTTTCTCGATTCTAGTTTAAATTAACGCAATGTGGATAGGAACATAAGAGCTTACCGAGTAATCCTTTTCAATACAGTCACTTGTAATGCTTCTTATAGATTCTGTGCCTTGAGTGTGTTCTTCATTCAGCAATCCCAAATGATTCGAGAGAGAGGTGGTTACAGTTTCCATTGTCTTTCTAGTTTCATGATCCAGTAAGTGGGAATCTGGCAATGGTAATGGACAATGTAAGGAAAGCACAACCTTTGGAGGAAAAAATATGTAATAATCCAAGCAAATCTGGCAATGGTAGTAGATATGTTACTCTCTGAAGCGCCTAAAATATCAGATGTCATGGCATGAAACCCTGCATCGTTCTGTGCAGAAAGAAGCAGAATCTCCTGGATAATACTGTCATTTTCGCTTCTTCTCTCTCTGCATGCAAAAAAATCATAAGAAAAACTGGAAAGACGCTACACTGCAAGGTTTATAACAATGTAGCCCAGAATGGCCACTTTTGTGAAAATGAATACAACTTACCCTATAAAATCATGAGCCTCCAAAACCGAGCTCTTATTTAGATGTTCTAAAGATGACTGTGTATGTGACCAGTAAGAAACAGAATGGTTGCTTCTCTCCAAGCTGCAATCAGCAAAGTTTGTTCAGCATAAACAAATCCTGCATTCCAAAAGACTTGAAGGGAGAATAAGTAATTCATATTGCACATAATTTTAGTTAGGCAAGTGAGATCGGTACCTTAGCTGCAAGACATCTCCCATTTGATCTTTGGTGTTGGCATGTGATGACTTAACCTCTTGGAACTGTTTCTCTATCTTTCCAGCACAGGATGTAGCTTCCTTTATGCCATTACCTGAAACGTGTTGTAGGTTGGACATTTCCAATATCATGTGTTTCTGCTCTTCGCTATATTTCTCATTCAGTTGCCCGACATATTCTGAAACCTGCCAAAAGAGAGACCAGTTATTGCCCAAGTCATACAAAGAGGCTTGTCTTTTTTTCAATTAAACAATAGCTAAGCTGACCATTGTCGTTTTTCTGGCTGTCAAGCCAGCTAAAATTCCAGCGATCTTGTTACGAGCAGCTTGCTCTTCTTGAATAGCAAGTTCCTATTTAAAAGAAGGATGTTACCAATGAGTATGTCAGTATATGAACTGTATATGTACCAAAACTGACCAACCTTAAAACCCTTCTCAAATTCAACAAGCTGAGAGGAGCTTCCTCTTTGACTTTGCTCCATAAGTTCCATGATCCTAGATGCCTGTGTGCTGATATCGTTAAAGAAATCAATTGATGTCTTCGACATGGCTTGTGCTGAGGTAAGACTCTTTTGCAACCCCTACCAAAAAAAATTAAGAATGAGTTGCGGCACGTAACATAATGTATGCTACAGAGGCAGATGTTAACAGAAGCGAGGGTCGATTAGACATACTACTTCTTGCTGTTTAGCGGAAAAGGCTAGTAGTTCCTTGAGTTCAGAAATGGATTTTAGAACTTCAGTCTGTACTTGTTCAGCCTCCGAAACCATCACTGCTAGAAACTGTTAATAAATAGGCATTGATTAGATTTTGTAATGTGGCTCATTAATTTTAATCAGATAAATTAAAAGTGATAGTTTTATTCTTACATTGCCAACAGCTATTGCATGTGAAGATATATTCAGCTCCATTTGCTCAGAGTCTGTGATGGATCGCAGCTTCAGAGTTTTGGCAAGCTCATTCATGCATTGCAAACCAGAGGCATGCATATCTTTTGCATTTGCGATTCTTCTCTCCATATGGTTCGCTAACTGGAAGAAGTGACATAATGCAGTTAAATCAGTGTATGGGGATAATCATGTTGATCTTGAACTGTATATAAATATAAGTAATTTAGTAATAGTACCTCAGATTTAGCTGAAAAGTATGAATTCATTTGTTCATTCATAGACTCCAAAAATTGGCGTTGCTCACAAATAGATCCAACAACTGTGTTATGAAGAAGTCCAAGACTCTGATCCATTTGAGACCGAAAATTGAATAATAACCCTCTATTTTCAGATTCAGTTTTTGATCGCCTTTCTATATGTCAAAACACCAAGGATAGTCAGTGCAAGAAAGCAGCAATCTGGATTAAACTGAGGGTGAAGAACTAGCTGTTTACCTAGTTTATTCTGAAGATCAGCGATATCTCCACATGCACTCTCGAAGGAGCCGCACATACCCTTTGCACGTTCAAGATGTTGGTGCTCTATACAATATCATGAAAAAGTACCAAACATCAGAAGGTGATCCAAGATTTATGCTTCCTACATCTATTAAGCTTTTTAAGCTAGAAATTTGCATATTTACTTAAGGTTTAAAACAATTACCGGCACGTAGTAAATTTGAGATTATGTATTCCTTTTCCTTTATAGACATTTCAGCTCTAGAATGAGCCTCCTGAAGATCCAGAAATTCCTCCTTGCCACTTTCAGTCTTCATCTAAATAGTCAGATGTAGAAAATATGAAGATCTAAAAGCCTAACAAATTAGAAGGAGGTTTTCGCATAGTAAAAACAATGCCAGCCAAACTGTGGTACCTTTAACTCTGTATTCTGAATTTCCAAATTCATCCTGCACTCCTGTTCTGCTAGGTACAGTTTTTTGTATTTTTCGAGCTCCTGCCAGACCACCAAAGGTGCAAGTCAGTTCAGTCCTGAACTAGTAAACCAATTAATACATGAAAACTTGAATTAGGTAAAATTATACTTTGTTCTGCTTCTCCAGACTAAGCTCCAAACAGTCCACGTTTTCCCTCATTGCCTGCAACACATGTTAAAAATAGTAAGATAACATTCGATATCTTGCACAGAGGTTCTACAAAACTATATTTAATATAATCTGAAGTCTTGTATGTGTTAACAATATTAGTCATATGTATACTTTTTTTTTTTAAGGGAAAGTCATATGTATACTTGTACATCTAGAGTTTAGCCCATAACATAGTAAAGCCCATGAGACCCATATAACCTAGCACATATCTCTCTCTAAGTGCCGTAGAGAAAATTGATTGGGTTATTTTGGAAACAGTATATACCTTTTTCTCTGCCTCCTCTAGAACAAACCTTTCACGAGGGATATAAATTCCATTCTTTTCCCTTGCGGCTTTCACATCTGAAAATTTACTTGTGACTTGTGAACCATATAATAATGTTAGGAATAAAATAGAGGATTGAAAAGAACCTTGTTTCATTTTTTCCATTTCTTGATAAAGATCTTTGAGCATAACAGACTTGCAGATTTTTTGGTTTACCTACAGCATTAGTTAAGTTTGAGACAAGGATATCAACTAAGCCAGAAGACCAGGAATGAATAGAAGTAGGAAACTAGTACCTCTGGTTTGTTTCTTATACTTTTAGCACGATAAGCATAATCAAGTGTAACTAGAGTTTCTTCCAGGCAATGGACAGCTGGAGTTACTGTTGCTATGATGCAAGTTTTGGCTTTTCCACCCAAGGATTCTCTTAGCAGTCTCGTGAGCTTACTGTCCCTGGTAAAGTTCAAAATAAATAACAATGAATAAGTTATGTGCCAGCTTTCTGATGTATTGTGAGAAATGCCTGGTACCTGTATGGTACATGAACTGAATGCTCCACAAGTGCAGTGATGACACGACCCAGTGTCAATAAGCTCTTATTCAGCTCTCCAGCTTCTCTTGCTCTAACCTATCAGCATGCTATATATCATGACTTCGAAAGGTATTCACATGTAAAAAGAACTGACATTATAAGGTAGCGCCATCCTAAGATCAAATGTGGACAATATATGACACAATCAAAACTTCCATTGTAACTTTCCAAGAACTATTGTTTTCCTTTTACTGCGAAGATAATACTTCAGAGGACAGGATGATTATCTGTAGGGCCTGCAATATTCCTAAAATGCATTCGATTTAACTATTTAAATGTGGCAGGAAAATATAATATATACTTTACCAGTTAGACCAATAGAAAATATGGACAGATTGACTAAACCCAAGGAGACCAAAATGATGGAGTATGGCAAACAGATACTGTAATCACTTGTCAGCTTGCAAGAGAACCAAGTACCTCTTTTGCACCTGATCGAGCTATACTCTCTGATCCTGCCAAGTCTACAAGGTTCAACCTCCCACACTTCATGAGTTCCTGATTCCCTATTGTTGTTACTTTGACATGGATGTATATTGAAAAGACAGAATGTGATCGGCTGCAAGTACATGATGCAAAATGCTCAGTATCCAACACGCCCCTTTTTGGCACCCATAAAAAAGAATTGAAATGGTCATTGACCTGCTTTGCTTATTCAGCGCAGTGTCGGCAGTGCGTCTCCTAGCTGATCCTTGTTCCAAAAGCCTATATATCTCACCGGGACTGTAGACAACAATCTCTTCAAGGCCTCTTATGACCGCCCCGCCCTTGCCATCTTCCATGAGAGATATAGTAGACCTTTTTTGTCTATCTTCAGGGAATCTGCTTTGGTCCTCGGAAGCCAACAGATCTGTTAATTCTTCGTTATAGAGCTCCAAGAAGGTTACCTTCATGCTATAGTCAGCCTTCCGTGCTTCCAATATATCGAAGATATGGCGCACTGCTCTTGGCATGACACCAGCAGTAGCTGGCAGCTCACCCACCTAAAAAGCATACGAGGTTAATTATTCAGTTGCTGCATGTAACTTTTTAAGCAACTTTATTTTATCGTACCTGCTGCATTATCTCCCCCTCCATGGTATAAGTTTTTCCGGTTCCAGTTTGCCCAAAGGCAAAGACAGTACAATTATAGCCTTCAAGGACATCGTCGACGATAGGTGCAACAGCATGATCGTATATCGCTCTCTGCTGGGATTTTGGGCCAAACACCTGGGAGCAAACAATAACCATATGTTAATGAAAATTCATGCGAGTCAAGTTTAACCATGAATTTGGCATTTACGCAATGATCATATTACAGATATTCTGATCCTTTAGAATTAACCTTAACCAAATGATCGCAGCTGTTTGACGGTACAAGCATGCGAAAAATCGATACATCATAAGCAGAAAGCGCAGATGTCGCTAGTGGCTTTACCTTGTCAAAGGTGAATGTCTTGTCGTCTTGCTTGAAGAGGCTGTTGAGAACTGTAACCTCCCTCTTCATGTCGTTGCAAGAGACGGCGCTCTGCACATTCGCTCTCTGCTCCTCCTCGTTTAGCGGCCTAAACCGTGCACCGGTCACAAAAACGCATCAGCATGAAGCATCTCTTAGTCTTTGGAAACATGAACTAGCACCGGCGGCAATTTGCTCAAAGTTTTACTAGTCAATAATAACAGTTGGCAATCCCAGATAAAAAGCTAGTAGTATTTCCGCTGACTGATTAACCTACTATCCAAACTGGGTGGGGCCAAAGCGTAAGCAGCTCACCTGCACCGGAGCACGACCTGCACGTTCTCCTCGCGGTCTCTGTCGCTCCCGCCGTTGACGCCGACGGCGCCTACCCCGCTGCGGCGCACGGAGCTGTGCGAGCCCGCTTCCGCCCACCGCAGCTCCCGGCGCTCGGGGCGTGGCGTGAGGAAGGGGGTCGGCGCTGGGCCCACCCAGGACCTCCGGCTGGGGTTCGGAGTCTGCGCCATGCCGCCGGCGCCGTCTAGAACTACCCCGGCGCTCGGATTTGGGGGAATCGCGTGGTTTCTGCAGGATTTGGCTCGGCGATTTGGGAGAATGGCGAGAGGGGCAGAGGGAGAAATTTGAAATGCTGAGTGAACTCGGCGTGGGGAGGTCCTATGGGGCAGTCCTAATGTCCTATAGACCTGGTCGGTGTGTACCGTTTAGACTGCAACTAGAGTTGCTAGTCTTCAGGAGGGTGATCCACTCGCTTCGCATGCGTCTGCGCACGCCCCTGCAAGCCATGATTGCCTCCACCCATGTACTTAGAGCATCTCCAACAGACTATAAAAGCTCCGCGCGGTAAAAAAACAGCCGGTTTGCCGCGCGCGGGCGCTGCCGCGCTGCTCCAGCGGAGGCGGGAAAACGGCGCGTGCTAAAGTTTTTGCCGCCCGCGCGCTTTCGCGCTATTCCGCGCGGGATATTTGCCGCGTGCGCTGCCGCGCGCGCTATAAACACGACACGCGCGAAAGCGATCAACTGCCATCCCTCCCACGCGTCCGTCTCTCTCCCCGCCTCTCTCCCTCCCGCGCCGCTCCGCCTCCGGCCGTTCCGCCTCCACGCGACTCCGCCGTCGTCCCCTCCGCCTCCGCGCGAAGATGCCTCCGCGCCGCCGCCCCGCCTCCGGCTACCACGGCGTTCGGGCGCGGCCGAGCGGCCGATTCGACGCGGAAATCCGTTCCGGCGAGGAGCGGATCCGCCTCGGCACGTTCGACATGGCGCACGAGGCGGCGCGGGCGTACGACGTCGTCGCGTGGCAGCTGGGCCGCTCCCGCCGCGCAATGAACTTCCACGACGTGTTCACGCGGGAGCAGGCGGAGATGCTCGCGCCGCCGCTGCCGGTGATCACGCGGGAGCAGCAGCGCCGACAGCGGGAGCTGGAGCAGCGCCTTCTCATCGCCGAGCGCGACGAGGAGCTTCGCCTTGAATCGGCGTGCCGCTTCCCCGAGGACGTCGCCGCCACGGCGGCCTTCTACGCGCAGAAGGAGCAGAAGGAGGAGGAGAAGGCGGCGGCGAAGGCGAAGAAAAAAGCTAGCCGCGACAAGCGCCGCGCCGAGTCCGCGGCGAGGAAGGCGGCGAGGAAGGAGGAGCAAAAGAAGAACGGCGCAGGGCCATCGACCATCGTCCTCTCCTCCTCCTCCTCCGAGTGGACGATGACGCCGGTGTCGGAGACGACTCCGAGCAGCTCGGACTTCGATTGGGAGTCGGACGAGTAGTTAGCAGTTCTATATGTCGCATTGTATCGTTGAACTTTTAAAATATATTCGTATTTTCGATCAAATTTTCATAGTTTGTTTGATTTAAATTTTCAAAAAAATGGCCGGATTAGCAGTTTGTGCCGCGCGCACGCTGCAAAATAGAGCCTCTGCCGGAGGTGCGTTTTTCGCACAGCAACGCGCGCTGCAAAATAGAGCCTCTGCCGCGGGCAAATTCGCTAACACGCGCGCTAGCGGTATACAGCGTGTCGAATCGCCGGTTTACAGCGCCTGTTGGAGATGCTCTTAAACAGTGTCTCGGCAGTTCAATACAACAACTTGATTCGCCTTCTTGGTATCAGAGCTTAGGCTCAAAACAATGGCCGGAACATCATCCTCGACGACGGCCCCAAACCCTCCTCTCTCTATTGTCCCTCCTATTAACCCCGTCGATGAATCCCTCCTCACTCCCCTCCTCCACCGCAGCCGCAATACCATGCCACGCGCACCTCCTACCCCAATTTCTGAAGCTTTCCCCGCCGCCCAATCCTCTGACTCCCTTTCCGTTGCCACCACCGCCGCCACCCTCGCCGGCTATATCCCTGTAACCTACCCCTACCCCTACCTCCCTCCACCACCATCTCACCCTCTCCTTAGCATCCACATCTCCAACTACATCAACTTCAAGGTCACCACCACCAGCACTAACTATAACAAATGGCGCCACACCATCACGTCCCTCCTCACCATGTACAAGGACGTCGACCACATCACCGAAGGAGCAGCTCCCGCGGACCCCGACGACTCTTGGCAAGCCGTCGATCTTCACATCTCCCTCTGGTTCCTCTCTATCCTGAGCGATGATCTCCACCGCCTTGTTCAGGGCGCCGACGGTCGCTGACAAGGGATTAACTTATCAATGCCTACGTATTGTAGACTAGGGTTTTAGTCGGAAGTAGAGGGCAAGTAGATCTCGAAGGTTTCAGCCGAAAAGTACTCGACGATTATGAAAACTAGGGTTGCGTGCAACAATGAGTCGATCCTCTTTTTGTCCATCGACTCCCCCTTATATAGGAGGCGGAGCCGAGGGATTCGTAATACACAAATTACAGAGTCCGGGAGGGTTTCTAACCCATCCCGTAAAATTACAAGTCTATATTTCCTAATACAACTCTAACTTTCCTTGGTACTTATCTGGGCTTCCAAACTTCATAATCTTCGACTCGTGGGCCTTCAGTAAACCCCGGGTACCATCTTTAGCAGGCCCATTGGGGATGCCTATGTCAGTAGCCCCCGAGATTTTGCTTGAATCGAAGAATCATGGAAAATCTCCAACTTTATAATCATCAAATAGCCTTTTCAAGCCATCACATATCTTTTAAGTAAACACTTATATATTGTACAGGGATAATGGTAGTTGGGGCTAGTTTATCTGACGGAACAGGTACTAGTTAACTGCTCTAGTGGCAATCCGCAAAATCCTACTTCAAGATCACGTCCCTGGACATGACCTCGGGATACTGGTGTTAACTCGACAGGTGCCGCTTAAGGTCTTACCATCTGTCGAGTCCCAGTCATATTTTATCGGGTACCTAACGCGTCTGTTAGGATTTTTCTTCGTATCTGTTGATACGGAAAAAGTAGCAAACCGACGTCAGAGACGGTGCCACGCCGCTCAGAACGGATCTGGGGTCTTACCTTCGCAAAGTTTTGCGGCATTCAGAGATTTATTCACGACTTAGGCGCTCTGAGAATATATTGTCGAGTGTTTTTTTGGCTGTTGGAATAGCACATTTTATTGAGTCAACGGATGACTTATCTTGTCTTCCCGATGGGAGTATACACTACAAGAAAAGTTGCCATGGCCGACGAAGTTGAAGTCGCGCCGTGGTTGCTGGTGTACCATGGCCGACGATTTTGGTCCCTCCGTGGTGCATGTCAAAACTTTTTTTTCTCGTTTTTGAGGCCACCTAGCCCGACGAAAGCGGCCAAAACATCGCGTATGGTGGCCCGGGACGTGGTGCATCGCGAATTCTCGGGTTCGCCGGCCGAGTCAACGCAAATCCACACCGCCGAGGGATGTAGGGCCCAGATGGCAGCCTCTCTGGCATTGTTTTTTTTCTCGATCGCGCCATCTCGTTCAACGTTCTCCGATCGAGCCGTTTACGATGCAGGATCATGGGTCCCGCATGTCATCCTCTATGAACCAAAATTCTTTCTATTCTTGGATTTTTTTTTGACCCCCGATTTCTCGGCTACTTCCTTTTTCTTTTGATCCCTTGCCGCCTTGGAAACGTTGAGACCGCCGCTCGCTAAATGGGACCCGCATGTCATCCTCTATGTGCAATCAACTTTCTTTTCTTGGAGTTTTTTTTGGCACCTCAAATTTGGTCACTTGCCTTTTTCTTTCGATCCCCTGCCGCCTCTCAAACGGTGATACCGCCGTCGCTAACCGGGACCCGCATGTCATCCTCTATGCACTATAAAACTTTCTTTTCTTGAATTATTTTTGGCACCTCATATTTGGTCACTTACCTTTTTCTTTCGATCCCCTGCCGCCTCTCAAACGGTGAGTAAGCTGCTGGCTCATGGGTCCCGCATGTCATCCTCTACGAACAATAAAAGTTTCCTTTCTTGGAGTTATTTTTTACCCCTAATTTCTGGCTATTTGCCTTTTTCTTTTGATCTC
>NC_061510.1:107804312-107996239 GCF_022539505.1 Lolium rigidum
AGATGACATGGGCCGGGCCGGGCCGGCCTATCCACGAAATTGCAGCCCGACCCAGGAACGTAACGGAACCGAGCCCAACTCCCCGCCCTCTTCCCTCTCACCTTCCGATCCTCAGACCATCGCCCCCTCCAGCTCTCCTCCCCGTCAAATCTAGCTAGGGTTACACTCCGACGACCGACCTCGACCTCACAGCAGCCGGATCCCGCCGCCTTCCTCGCCGCGCCCGCTCGCGCGCCGAGTCCCCGCCGGCCGGAAGAGGACGAGGGAACGGTCGCCGACCCGTCGGATTCGAAGATGCCGCAGCGGCACTCGAAGAACAACAACGACCTCGCCTACTTCACCTACGAGGAGAAGCGGAAGCTCGGGTACGGCACGCAGCGGGAGCGGCTCGGCAAGGACTCAATCAAGCCCTTCGACGCCTGCTGCCTCTGCCTCAAGCCGCTCATCGACCCGCTCGCATGCCCCAAGGGACACACCTTCTGCAAGGAGTGCATCCTCGAGTGCCTACTCGCGCAGAAGAAGGACATCAAGCGGTAATAACGCCTCCTTGGTCTTTCCCTCATCTCGGAGAAGGACTGTTAATTTTAGGGCGTATTTTAGAATTTTGTAGTTACTTACGCCAGGACAGCGCAATAGTTCCTAGTTTGTTGTCAATGGTCGTAAATTGATATATTTGTGCTCAGGTGCAGTGAGTCCCTGCTCATAGGATTGTTGGTTTCATTGGATATATGGTTGTTGGAGACCATTTCGTTGTTGTGAGAACTTCTCTATTAGCTTGTGTTTTAGTTGCGGGGGCACAGGAGATCTCGTGATGAAAGAATTTGACGTGGCAATTCGTTCCTGGAATAGACGTTTTAGTGTTTGGGTCGATGGTGGTCAGTCGCCAGTAGTTATTGTGTCCGTTCTCATCCATGAATTTGAAGATAAAATTGTTTTCGTCGTCATTGGATATCTAGGTTTCTACTATGTATTACTCTTATGTACAGTTTCAGTATCCACAAGGCTGTTGCTGTCCCATGCCATTTGCCATCAACCTTATGTCAATTGGTCATTGAAGTAGTTTACTTCTTACAGTTAATGTTGCCATTCTTAGTGCACATCGAACTGGCGTGCTTGCCCTTAAATTCTCTGCTTGTTCAACCGAATATATCAGATGGTGTTCTAAGAGTTTATCCTTCTTCCAGCAAGCTTATAGCCCATGATTCCCAGAAAAAGCAAGAGAAGGAAGAGGAGGAGGAGAAGCTGATGCTGCAAAAATCCAAGGAGTTGGACGCTTTTGACCAGCAGAATCACGGAGCAGTCCCCCAATACCTTGATCGCAGCGGTTCCCAGGACAAGAATGGTTTCCATGGAGCCAACAGTGTGAAGACTACCTCCTTTGAAGAGGAAGCCCTCCGCACCATGAAGGCATTCTGGCTTCCCTCTGCTACGCCCGAATCTACTATCAAGGTAGATGCCCCCTCCACTGACACAGTCTGCCCTGAGGGGCAGGAGAAGCTCAAGATGAAGGTGCTCTTTCCTATTTCTTTCACTGAGGAAAATGCTGACAACAAGAGCAAGAAGTCGGTGGAGAAGAGCTACATGTGCCCCAGCTGCAAGTCCACTCTCACAAACACCATGTCCCTAGTGGCAATCAGCACCTGCGGTCATGTCTTCTGCAAGAAGTGCTCTGACAAGTTCCTGGCAACTGATAAGGTCTGCTTGATGTGCAGCAAACCGTGCAAAGAGAGGAATTTGATTCCTTTGGAGAAAGGAGGAACGGGGTTCGCTGCACATGATGACCGCTTAGAGGCAAAGAATTTCAAGCATTTAGGGAGTGGTTCTGGGCTAGGATTAGTGAGGCCTGCTCCTAAGGCTTAGCCTTAAATTATTTACCTGCTGTTGTATAATGTTGTGACTTACAATTGTGTCAAGAATATATGCCAACCTGGAAATTTTGCTTCAAGGTTTTGATATATTTGTGAGGAGTTCAGTCTGGAACAATTGATGCTCAGATTTGTATGGTGCAAGTAAACCACGTTTTTTTGCTTCATCAGATTGTGGGAAAATCTGTTTATATGCAGTTTGTGGCTGATGGCATTGTCCACAAATTTCTCTTGGCCTTAATTAAAGCAATCGTTTATATGTGTTCTCATGCTGGGGTTCTATCTGGACAAGGTTACAGTCATGCTTTTGCTTGTGTCTCGAAGGGCCTTAGGCCAAACTTCATTAAGATAGAAGAGTATCTGAAGATCCCATCGTAAGAGCAGTTTGTATTTTCCACGTAATCATGCTTTGTTCAGATTTAGAACTTTGAGTCTTTTTAGAACACATGAATAAAAAATGAAGGAATATGGAAAGAAACTGTGTACTGCATGGAAACGTAGAATATTTAGAAATGGGGCATATGTATGGTTCACAGGAAATAACATAAGAACTTCAGAATGTAGAGAGATGAAGTAAAGATCAAAAAAAAGGGAAGATCCATTGGTCTTTCAAAGGGAAAATTAAATGAGGTCCGAGCTCATGTTGTTTTTCCTGCAAATTGTGGTATATGAGTGATTTCTGTAGGAATTTGACTATTCTTCAATCTATGAGCTTCTAGGGAACAACTTGGAAACAAATACTCCAAAATTCCTACGAATTTTCTACAATTTTGAATGGATTTAACGGAAGCTATCATAAAATAAATCTTTGTGGCAAGATGAATTTTGCAATGCTGCAAATTTTATGAGAGTTCTAGAGGAATGTAGATTGTACATTGATAGAAGGAGGATGCATTCAACATCTCAACTGAAAAATAAAATGTGGTTGAGTGCATGCTAGTTTTCCCGTGTATAGCAGTGCTTTTTACAGGAATTTGATTGCTGCAAATCCTAAGCTATGCTGCGGCGATATGGCTCTCGCAATACTGCAACTCCTATCTCCAGTAATGTACAATTTAGAGCTGCAGGAAACGAAAAACAAGCTAATAAGTCCACGGGAGAAATTCAGAGGGTGAAAAGGAACAATTATGCTTGATATAACTCCACACACAATCACCACAGGGGAACAAACCAAACCTGACCAAGTTACGAGCTATCCATCAGAAGGGAATGAATGGTCCCGTTTTGTCAGACAGTGGTAAGTACTACACAAACAAATAAAAGATTTTTTTCACAAGGATAATGAAAATGCTGACCTGGCTGCATTGGCTTCCACTCACACACAACACTTGGAAGAGCTTAGGGGACCACAGTCCAGCAGCAACAGATAGCCAACCAACTGGGGGTGGGCTAGGATCAGAGCTCCACCCAAGGTGAAATGGCAAGCTTGCAGAGTTTGATTTCCAAACAGGTTTGTGCTTGAACCCTGCTGTCATCCTTCTCTTAATTTGGTTTCCTGACGACTTGAACTTGGTGTTGTTTTCAGCTGGTTGCGCCAAATTGTACAGTTACCGCCAGGCTGAATGGGGCTCCTCCATCTGTTGTGAATGCAAGCTCAAGCGAAGCATCCTCCGATGAGAAGAGTAATTCTTGTGTGCTGTGTTATCCCAATGTGTTTTTTCATTATTAGCCAAAGGAGAGGTCTTAACAGAATATCTCTTCTTTCACCTTACAGAGGTCACAAAAAGGAGATTAGCGTTGCTTGGTGCTGGAGCATTATCCACTGCCCTACTGTGTAGCAGATCCGCATACGCTGAAGGTATGATCATTCAACTGTTGTTCGGTTTCGTTTCCAGTGCCAGTTCCCGTCTCTCAGATAGCCTGTAGGATTCTGTGAGCCTACACTAACCGGAGCTGTTCCTAGATTGCAGAGGTACCGAAGAACTACCGCTCTTACGTCGATGCAAACGATGGATATTCGTACCTCTACCCGTCTGATTGGAGGGTAATTTGCCATATTTACTGTATTAGTAGTCTTCACGAGCAACAATTCAGATGTCAAATAACCCATTGGCTCATTCTTAGCACTTTTGTTCTTCGCGTCATGTCAGGATTTCGACTTCTTGGGCCATGATTCGGCGTTCAAAGATCGTAATGTGCAGCTGCAGTCTGTCCGTGTGGCCTTCATTCCTACCACGAAAACAGACGTTCGTGACCTAGGTCCAATGGACGAGGTAGTCCTTTTGATCTGGTCACCTCAGTTCTCTTGTCTCTCCAAACACTAGGCGGTAGTGTCAATATTATCTTGTTTTGCCATTATTCTGACCATTATAATTCCGTCAGGCGATCTTCAATCTTGTAAACAATGTCTACGCTGCCCCGAATCAAATACCGGCGATCTATGACATGCAAGAGGTTTGACGTCTTATCCAATGCTTGCAATCGTTAGAATTTGCAACCTGCAGCTTTAACTCAGCGATTCCGTCAGAAGGACTATGAACTAGACTGCAAAATGAGCTGTTTGTCTGTGCTACAATTGGCAGCGTACGGTGGACGGCAGGAACTACTGGACATTCGAGTACGATCTGGAGGCACCGGGCTACGGCGTGTCGGCGTTTGCAACGGTCGCCATCGGGAACGGTATGCGTCTATGAAGTCAAATGATTCTGATCATCACTTACCCTCTTGACTCTTGAGTTAACAAAGCTGAGTTGTTGTTGGCAGGGAGGTACTACACTCTGATCGTGACGGCGAACGAGCGGCGGTGGAGCAGGCTGCGTAACAAGCTCAAAGTCGTCGCAGACTCCTTCAAAATCTCAGAGTTGAAGGCATGATCATGTGTGCTGTGTGGTAACACCAATCGACCTGCCGGTGCCAGTGCAAGGCAATCGCCGCTGGTCTAAAAAGAGAGGAGCCGAACCGGGCTATTCATACTTGCACGGATATAGTGGTAGAAAATGTATGTATAATACTATCATTCGTACACCAATCTGTTTTCGTAAAATACCATGGGTCAAAGTCTGTTGAATGGACAAAAGACAAGCATGACAGCGGCCAAACAGGCATAATCACGGCACCAAAAATTTAGCCTAGTATGAAGAACAACGTTTCTCACGTCAAAAAGAAAAAAGGAAAAGAAAAGAACAATGTTTCTTTACACACACGCGAATCATCAAATCTGTGCATTACAAAGGTGAAAGGAATCGAGTGCACAAGCCCCAGAAAGAATGTTTGCAACTCATATATTACAACAATTACAATGGACTCCAAACTTGCTATCTATTTCCAGGAACAAATTCCCTACGGTTTCACCACAGCTAGTTATCTGAATGAATCTCCAGTCGAAAATTTTGTCAAGACCCAGTCACCGCTCACCAGCAGCTCCAGGCGGTGGAGGTTTCGTGTCTGGACGAAGAGCGACAAGGGAACTTGATCATGTCCTAGATAATTTACACCTAACAAACTCAATGTTAACTACATTAGCCGATGTTGGCGGAGGCCCTTGCCAAAATGGGGTTGCATCAGTCTAACATACAGACCATTAAGGTCCATCAGAGAGTCATGCGCGCCCTGCTCGACTATCCTACCACCATTTAGGACGACAATGTTATCCACATGCTTCATCATCGCCGCTCTGTGCGCGATGAGGATCGTCGTCTTGTTCCCCATGACCAATGTGTCAAGAGCTTCCTGAACCACTCTACTCGATTCAGATTCAATTGCAGAGCTGGCCTCATCCAACAGCAATATCGGCGCATTCTTTAAAACCACCCTAGCAATGGCAATCCGTTGCCGCTGCCCAGGAGTGAGATCAACCCCTCGCATTCCCACGTGAGTGTCGTAGCCATGTGGCAAGCTACTGATGAAATGGTGAGCGTTTGCTATCCTTGCAGCTTCCTTCATCTCAGCCTCGGTTGCGTTGTGCCTTGCATAGATAATGTTCTCCCTTATTGTTGTCGAGAAAATGACGGGCTCTTGCTGAATTAGGCCCATGTGGCTTCGCAGCCATCTCAGGTTGAACGCTTTCAGATCTCGGCCATCCAGCAGAACTTGGCCAGATACTGGGTCATAAAATCTCTCAATTAAGGAAATGATAGTGCTCTTCCCAGATCCTGAAACTCCTACCACTGCAACTGTTTGTCCGCCGCTCACCTTAAGATTAAAATTGCTCAGCACAAGGACTTCTGGACGAACTGGATAGGAGAAATCAACATTCTTGAATTCAATGCTCCCATAGACATTGGGCGGTTTCAGGCCAGTGTTGTCATCAGGATCAATCTTTGGCTCTCGGTCAATAATTTCAAACACTGAAGTGAGAGACTTCCGCCGTTTAAGTATGTAGGGGGCGAGTCCAAAGGGCTCCACCAATGCAAAGGATGCAAACGAGAATAGAATGTACTGTTTCAGTCCTGTGGCTATTGTCAGGCGTTGTTGTTCCACTGAGGTGGAAATGTACCACAGAAGAAGGGCGTTGCAGGCAAAAAGAAGAAACTGCGAGAGGCCAAAACCGAAGCCTATGGCCAATCCTTGCACAAGACTTTGCTTCAGTATCTTAATAAGATGTAATTTGTAGAGTTCCATTATCTTGTCTCCAGCACAAAACGCTACAACGGTGTAAATATTGCGAACTGCATCTTCAAGTACTAATGAAGCCTTTCTATGCATCTCCTGGATTCCTTTTGAGAAGCCGGCAAGCCATAATTTCTGTAACATGGTTTATTATCAGATTTTGGAGCATGCCTATTTACACCGGCCCCAACATAAAATACCCAGTATAAAGTTACTGAATACCAAATTGAGTGAGATTTCCATGCATTTCAAGATTAGTGTGCAAATTCAGTGCAACAAATGCAATTAACAGTATTAGATGGACACTGTATTATCAGGGAAAGCCAAACATGTGCTTATAAAAGGAGAGCACAAATCATGTTCATTATTGTCAGAAAAGGCCCATTTGTAACAGGGTATAAAATATTTCTAGTGTTCAATATGTGTGCTGATCCTTAACACATTAGTAAGATTATATGTGCAAAGTGAGGTACATACTAGAGACATGTGTCAAGTGACAATTTCCGAAGCCTCCAGGACCAGCAAGTTCGCTTTCTTAAACTGTTCATTTTAAAAGATCAGGGGTAATCTAAAAATAAACCTAGGTAAGGCTTGGATCAACAGTTCAACACCGGTATTTTATTTTTGAGAAGGCCCTGTGTGATATATATATTAGCGTATCCTTGCTTCTATTTAAGGGTTTTCTAATCTCAAACTCTCAGCATAAAATGTGCAAACAACAGACACCACAACTTCTGTTAACATGTCAAAATATGCCATCAGTGCTTTGAGGTGATAATAGACCAATAAACCTTCAGACTGTATTACCTGTGCAATGGCAGAGACAACAAGAACAGGTAAAGTTGCAAGTGCAACAAGCGCCACCTTCCATCCCAAGAGCATTCCAATAAGAAGAGCTACAGAAACCGCGGCAGTGTCTTGTATGAATATGGAAAGACGGTTACTAAATGCAGCACGGACAAATGTTGCATCATTTGCCAGGCGCATGGACAGTGTATCAGCACTGTTCTCCTCTTTGTCAAACCATCCAGCTTCATTGCGCAGCATTGCTGTGAAAGAGCTTCCAAATTAGTGTGGAATTGTAGAAGATCTAATCTAATTTCATGCTTGTAGCAGACTAAAAAAAGAAAGCAACTAATATGTAGTAAGGCGCAGATAGCATACCAGAGAACATCATTCTTCTTATACGTTCAGTCATCTTCTCCCCCATTATTCCAAAATAAAAATGCTGCAACCAGTTGACCAGCACTGTAATGACACCCATGCCTACTATGAATAAACACCACCTGTTCACTTCATGGTGCATGTCACTAACTTCTATTTTATAATATGCTGACACTGTGAGTGCTATTGTGTAAGCGAGCAGTGGATTAAATGAGCCAAATATAGCAGCACCAATTGTGCCTAAGAGAGCATAAGGCCATTCAGCAACACTAAGTGCTGCAAGTCTCCAAAATGATGGTGGCTTGTGATCTTGCAATTCATCTGGTTCACTCTGTTCAGAACTTGTATCATCCCGTTCACTCTGTGGTCTACTAAAAGTTTGTGAATGGGAACGCTCGTTCTTTGGATCAGAAGTCAAAAGAGGAGATATAGGTGAATCGGGTCCTGAATTCTTCGAAGATTGCCGTTGTATAGGATGGATGCCAACTTTTGGAAGATCTGGCATTTCCATTTCAAAACTGTCCAGACTCTTAATGGATGGTGCTCTTTCAGTTGAAACCAAAGGTATTCCATTATCTATAGTTTGTTCTGAAGGTGGGCTTTGATCTTTTGGTGAATCATGGGAGTTTCTGTTGGTGTCTGATCGCCAAAACTGAAGCATGCCATGTGTTCTTTGAAGAGAAGGTGATTTCGCCATCTTAGGAGAGGACGATTCTTGAAAGCTTTGGCTAACTGGTGGATCCTCAAATTGGAGCGATTTGCGCTCCCTACTATTCTTGGTCGGCATCCTGAGAAAGATTGAGAGAATATAAATATATTAGCTATGATTAAATCGTGCAAATCTAACACAGCTGAAACAAAGTAAGAACCACGAGGTTAATGAATATTTCTTCGGCGCAGTAGCTGGATGCTCTCAACATTAAGGTATATCTAAAATACACTAGTATCAAATTCAGATATGCTTAGAACTCATGTTAGCATACCGAGTTCCATGCATCAAGTCATCAACCAATTCACACAAAAGCTTAAGCTATCGACGAAAGGTGAAAAATACCCTTAATCAGGCCCCCTCAGTCAAGTGTATGCTGTATCAGGAAAATGGCGTGGACTCAATACAGGCTAGAACTGGACACACTTTCATTTCTTAAAACTGTGCCAACTAGGTACCAAAACTCAGAACCCTTGGATAGTCTAGACTGAAAACGACGTGGTGCTAAACGTAAACTAATACAAACTTGTACTCATGCCAAAATATTGTCCAGAGAAAACAGCTTACCTCTTAGGAAGTTTTGTTGCTTCCTCGCATCTTAAAAGCTCAGCATAAAGGCCATCCAAGTTTAGCAATTCATCATGTGTCCCCATTTCAACAAGATGCCCCTCCTCCATTACAGCTATGTAATCAGCATGTTTAATGAGGCTAAGACGCCTAGCTATTATAATCGTCGATCTTCCCAACATAAGAACATCTAAGGCATCTTGCACAGTCTTTTCAGCTTCAAAATCAAGTCCTCCTGTGACTTCGTCAAGCAAGAGAATTGATGGACTCGAAAGCACAGCACGAGCTATAGAGATTTTGATCTTCTGCTCATCAGTCAGTGACTTACCAGCTCGACCAACCTAGTTAGATAAAAAAAAAACAGAATGGTAAGAAAAAATGGACTGGAGCATCCATGCCTAATAATTTGGCAGTGCCATTACCTGTGTTTCATATCCCTTTTCAAGTGAACTGATGAACCCATGGGCATGCGCTGTCTTGGCTGCCTCTTCTATTTGATCAAAAGTAGCAATTCTTCCATAAGCAATGTTTTCGCGAATGCTCAGACTCAGTAGTGCAGGTTCTTGTGTAACCAGACCAATTTGGCTTCTTAACCATTCTACTTTCAAATTCTTAATATTTTCCCCATCCAGAAGGACTTCCCCTGAAAATAATAGATGAGTGAACTTAGCAAATGGGGAAACTGGATAGGAAAACTGAATATGTTTCTTAATGATGTTACCTAACGTTGGATCGTAGAATCTCTCCATTAGAGGAATTATGCTGCTTTTCCCTGAGCCATTTCTACCAACAAGTGCAACAGTTTTTCTAGCTGGTACGCTGAGAAAGAAACCACTTAAAATTGGAATTTCAGGGCGCGAGAGATAACTGAAGTACACATTTCTGAATTCGATGTTCCCCTGCACTTGGGGTATGGTGGTCCCTTCAAGATTGGTGCTTGCAGTTGAACGGCTTATCATCTCATATAGTCTATAAGCAGCAATCCGCCCTTGTTCAAATGAATAGAAGTTTGTAGCTGCCTGGTTCAGACCACTACAAATCGGGTATAGTATATTAGGTAAAGACATTTATGAGGAAAAAGAGGGGATTATATAGGATTAGGTTGCTTACAGGCCACTCAGAATTACGGAGAATAAAGCTACCACAACTTGACCACCATCAGCTTTCCCACGAGCAATCAGGTGTCTTCCAACCCAGAGTTGCAAAGCACATGAACAAATTGCCAATCCATATGTAAATCCCAGGCCAATTCCTTGAACAAGGCTAATCAAAATTCCATATCGCAGGGTCGCTTGAAGTGAGGTAGCATAGGAGTACTTTGCAAGAGTTTCATTTGTAAAAGCATAGAGCGTCCTGATGTATGAGGTGGCCTGCACATCCACATGTTTTTGTCAAGTAAAATATGGCACCAGTCATATCTGGACATGATTTTATTTTGCACAAGGTACATGAATATTGTGCAATGCACAATACAGAGAGTCGAGAAATAGCTGCTCTCCGCCAGTGTTCTCAATAATAGATAGGTAACTAAACGTGCAAGAAATGAACAGCTTGGCAGAATTCATAAGGAAAAACCTGTTCAGCAATACTAGCCGCTTCGGCATATGCATCTTGAATGTTTTCAGCCAGTCTGTGGAGAAATATATTAGATATTCCTCCAGCAGCAACAATCAAGGGTCCAGTGGCAAGAGTTAGAAGTGCTATTTGCCAACAGTTGATCAGGCCAACAATGAGACCGCCAACAAATGTGGCCATATTGTGTACGTAGTTGCCGACCTATAAAAGCACTCAGTGGTTAGAACAGATCAACATGGTCGAAGTTCATGCTGAGAATGTACTTATAGAGCAATTAAAGCATAATTCACTCTGAACTTACTTTCTCACTAATAGCTGACTGAATGAGCAACACATCGCTCAGAACTTGACTAACTATATCACCATTGTTTCCATATGTATCAAAGAAGCTCATGTCTTGATTTAGCAAGACCTGGACATATTTTGATCTTATGACAGCAGTCTGTCGTTCCCCGGTGAGAATCCAGCATGACACCTCTGGAGAATCAAAATATTAGGTACATACACTCATGCTAAACAAGAAATGCACTTCAAAGCCAAAATTATTAACTTACCTATCCATCCTGCAACAAAAACACCACCAGCTATGTAGATGATATACAGAGTATGCTGCAAAGAACATAGATGTAAAGGTTGTAAGAGAACAAGTTATGAATTGGACAGTAGAATGCATTGAAAAGAAATGGTAAGACATGCACGTTTATTAGCACTCTTTTGGAGGAAAAAGATATGTTACTAGTTTGACCTAGTAAATACCTGTAACTGAATGTCACGGTAGAACGAACCAACTATATTAAAGATTTACCGCAATCTAATCAACGACCATAGATAAAATTTGACCATTGGACACTATGCTATCGACCATTCATACAAGCGTCATCATACATAAAACAGCAATTAGCCAAATTCCCATCGATCCATCAGTTACAGACTTAACTGAAGAAATTATTATAGGGAACCTGCACAAGCACAAGGTTCCAGAGATGCAACTACCGTCACATATGTGTCCATTTAAGGTTGAAAGTAACCCAGTCGCTTTCATATCAAGGTCACTAACCCTCGAAGCCATATAGGTGCTTAAAGATATACTGGTCACTTGTGAACGGCTAACATCTATTTAAAAGTTAGAACAGTAGTCCCTGACGCTCCACTAGGGATCTAGGACTTCAGGATCCTGTGGCAACCCCAGGGATCCCCCAAGGGGCCAGCGGGGAGGAACTTCATGTCATCTTTTTCTGCTGTTGTCATGACTGGTGCTTCTTCAGATGCACCCGCTATACAAGTCACGGACTAAAATAGCAAAAAATAAGATCCAAACATTCCATTTGCACCATTGTACTAGCATAGTCACCAACATGAGGCCTAACATGACCAACCACGGTGCATTCAATTTTGTGCTTCCGCAACTTGTTAGAGAGGCTAAACAGTACAGCTTAAGCCAATATGCAAATTCAGGCCCTGCCATACTGCAATCGTATAAAAGTCCGCCAGACAAAATGCATAACGAATTCAACCCAGCCCAAACGAATTGCAACTCCTAGATTCCATGATATACCTTCAACACATAACCCGTGCCCAAGCGCTGATACAATACCTAACACCATAGAAAAAAAATTGCACAACCCCTGACCTGCCCTCCATGACCAATCATTCAGTTACCCACAACTGGAAGCAAAGGAGACAGACACAGCACATCAACACACAAACATACCAATCTAGGATGTGCACAATTTCATGGCGAAATTTGCATCGGAGAATTTCCTGATGTACTGATCTCAGATGAGATGTAACCTAGGTCATGCAAATGATTGGTAGACACAAAATTTTGCAGTGCGATGAACAATTGTGTGGTTGCAAATGTCCCAGCCCTAGTTATCAATATTTCAAGGGTAAGCTAAAGGCGCTTTAACCTAAGCAGAAGTTGCTTTAGGGTTTGCAAGTTTTGAGAATCGCATATGGAAATAAGTAAACAAATGTAGAACCTAGAGTAGCAAAATTATAGCGAGCATAAGTAACTTACTAGATAAAACCTTGCCAGTGCTGCTAACAATAGCAAAATTAAAGAATAACTAATCCGGTTCAAGCAATAAATACCACCACGTCGCGGATCCTTACACGCGCGCAGTTATTAATAGGCAAAGCATCATCGGAAGCAGGAGGTTGGTTAGTAGTACCTGCATAAACAGGTCGAGCAGCTCCTTGCTATCCCCGTGGAGAGCGGACTGGACCCGCTCGGAGTCGAGCAGGTTGAGCGCCCTCCCGAAGAAGTGGAGGTAGACGACGAGGGCGGCCCCGTGCGCGGCCGCGGCGAGCGCGCCGGCGGCCATGAGCGCCCAGTCGAGCCCGTCGGCGAAGTCGAAGAGCCGCCAGAAGGAGACGGCGGCGGGCGGCGGCTCGGCCTCGTCCTCCTCCGCGTCGTCGTCCTCGCCGCCGGGGGGGCCCTCCCCCACGCCCGCGTCCCCCGACGGCCCGTCCCCGTACGGCGACGGCGACTCCGGCGGCTCCGAGACCTCCGAGACTGGTGTGAGCGGCTGCACGTGCGGCGAGGCCCACCCGAAGAGGCCGCTCGGCACCATCTCCTCCCCCGCGCGCGTGGAAAAGCCTCTGGAGAGCTCGACGACGCGGTCAGAAGAAGCCCTAGGGTTGGGGCGGGCTCATTAGCTCGGCGTGGGGGACGGCGGCGACGGAGCTCGGCGTGGGGGACGGCGGCAGATTAACCTCGGCTCTGGAAGACCGGTAGAGGACGAGGGAGAGGGGGGCTTTTAAAATCTGCTCGCTGGCACACGGCAACGGTGGCGCCGAGGAGAAGAGACCCGGTCAGAGGAATTCGGCCCGCGTCCGCCGCGCCAGAGCGCGCAGCACGACGCTCGTCTCTGCTCCGGCGAGCGGCGAGCTCGTCGGCGGTCGTGGGCTGGGTGGGATTTTGGTCTGGTGCGCGGAGTGCGGGGCGGAGGAAGGGAGGCGTGTGCGGCTTGAGGCTTGACTGATTGTGGTGGTGATGGGCGGGGGCCCCACGTGTCGGCGTCCTTCTTGGCGGGGTTGGTGCAAAGCAAAAGCTCTGCTGGCGGCGAGGACGGCTGGGCCCGCATGGTGGTCCCCGGTAAGGCGGGGTGGGGCCGGCGCGGCAGTGGCAGTGGGGGAAAGTGGGTGGATTTTTCTTGGGCGGGTTAAAATTAGGCGGGCGGGATTGGTGCGGAAAGGTCTCGTGGGCATCGAAGGTTGTGGGCCCGAGTGGGCCTGGCGGTATGAGCTGTGCTGTTTAGCTTTGCTGGCTTTTGCTAGGGCCACCCCACACCCCGGTGCAGGTTAGCTGTGCAGAGATTTGGTTCATTCCACATTGTGATTGACACTGCTGCTCTCGATGTACTACAGTACCTTTTTGTAATAAATTTCTTGTACCGCCGAGTGTGATGTGGAAGGATGGGACAATGTTTCTTCAGAAATCAGATGTATACATGCATTCTCTGTTAACAAAAAGATGTGTATGTGCATAATATGGTGAACGAATTTGCTGACTATTTGAAACAAAAATGATTGCCGTTATTCAACACAAAGTTTGTATTCCATATCTTGCTTCGCCAGGTCGATTTTCGATTTCTTTTCTCATGGTTACCGCGAGGAAGATTATCCTCACAGTTTTTGTCCCGGCTGCTACGTCCTCGACAATGGTGATTTGTACTCTTGGCTCTCCAGCGACGTCGACAAGGCTGGTCGGTTGTTATTCATTGGGATGCTGGTGCTGGTACTCTTGCCGAGTTTAATGATTCCGCCCGTGCACGCAGCCTTAGCATTACGGCTCAAATTAAATTTATGGGAGAACATTCGTCAGTATTTATAGGTCTATGGTTCATTATCTATCTTTGACTGTCTTCAAAAGAGTACAGAATTATGTTCTGGGAGAAGAAAGAATTTGAAAACCTCGAAGATTTGATAGTACCTTCTAGACTTTATTTTATAGTCGTTGGAGTTAGCTTGTGTATCTCTACCATGTATTATTTGTTACTATGAATATATGTGGTATTGTGGTGACCCGGCATACCACTGCATGGTGTAGTATGCAAGTCTGATATAACACCAATGAAACACCGTTCCACTAGTATTATATCGCTCAGAGTGGTACAACAAAAACATATGCGGGTCCAAGGCATGTCTATAGAATTACAACACTGACTCTTTACAAAAGATCCACATAGCCTCCTACGTTACAATGAGGTAAAACTGCAACTAAACTCCAGAAGAACGACTCGTAGTCTAAGCCTATCACGAACTCTATTTGTAGAGTATTTAACTAACTATAGAGGCTATGAATATATTCTAGCTAAATAGGATCTAAGTTTAGGAAGCTAGTTCCCTTCTATTGCTAATCTGGGTTGTCCCTTGTTGGATGTGGTGTTTGACTCCTCTGCCAGGGTCCTGTCTCTTGAAGTAGTTGTTGACTCCTCGGCCTTCGAGTTGCACTGTAGATCCTCCTTCGATGCCTCCATATCTAAGCAGGGGATTTAAGAGTGGTATGAGTACGAGCGTACTCAACAAGTTCATTATAGGAAAGAGGTGTTTAATGCACTAACTACAGCATTAGACCAGAAAGTCTAATACCAATGCAGGTTTTCATAACCATTTCTTCAAAAGGTTGCTTTTATTTAGAAAAACTATGTTCGTCAGCCTTCACCGGTTTACTAGAACTTCATGGAGTTCCTTTCCGGCAGCGTTCGCAGTTCCAAATCACGGAACAGGGAGTGACAGGTCACGATTCATTACACTCTGCAGAGGTGTGTTGCTTTACCCATAAGAGATCTTAACCTTGGTGCCAACCGAGCCGCGTATTCGTCCACACTTCCTTTGGTGTGAGGCCTGGTATAAGGTCATAGCCGATCATATTCCTCCGCTACCTCATACACCCACCCTTTGTTGCACACCCCGACCCTGGGTCCTCGCCGGTCCCATTATTCCCATGTTAGGGTGGACCCCGACCACGACAACAGTTCTGGGCTCATACCATAAACTCCTTCGCCGGTAGCTGCAACCCATCATAGACCGCAATACCGTGGGGACTTTGTTGGGACCCCCACCCTACAACCTGATCCTCGGGCAACAAGTGTACTACGGTCACTGCCGTGGGGACTTAAGGCTTCCCCAGCCTACCGCTTGCCCCCTTGGAATACAAGTTTTCTACGGTAAAGCGCGTCCGTTGATGTACAAGAGGTGGAAATACGATTGACTATTCCGTCCCACTCCAGATCTTATGGTTAACACGGGTATTACGGCACAAGAATCACTGGACGACATTTGTTGTTTAATCCTGGATGGATATAAACCCTTGCAATGGAACCTCCACCATATCAACACAATCCATGGTTCCATTGCCCACCACTTAGTCATATTCATAGTTATGAAAATAGCGGTTTTGCTTTTTATGCAATAGTGATAAACATAGTACTTTGCAAGTAATTTGATAGAAATACTCAAATGACATGAGCAAGCGATGAACTTGCATTTCTTGACTGCAAGATTATGCAGGCAAGGTCTTCGATACGCAATAACTCCAAATTCTGAAATAGCATCATCGTCCGGTAAGGACGATGTTTAAAAGATTGACAAAGATGCAATAATGCATAAGTATGAAATGCAATCGCTCTAAACGTGATCTAACCCCGATGATTTAGATTTAGTGAATGGTAATGATTAGTTCAGGGTGTGTTGTACTTTTAGAGTGATTCACAAACAAGGTTCTTATTCAGGGTTGTGTTGTTTTAGAATCATAAGCAGGTGGTAAAATGCATAGTAATAATCATACACACCAAGGGATAGTAGTTGTATAATAAGTAAAGAGCAGTTGTCAGTTTTAAGTCCTATAGTGCATGGTTGATGATTACTTATTATATAATTCAAAAGAATAACTTTTGAAGAACATGTTCTTTAATAAAGAACAAGTATGATAATTAGGTTTGGTGGGTTATATGGATTCCTATGGTTCCAATTGGTTTCTGGAGTAAGAATGAGGTGGATCCCAACAATGTTGGATTCATCAGATATTAGGGCTTGTAGGGTTGAGTTAAGTCTAAGCATCTTGAGCAATTTATTATAAATAGTTGCTATCAAGATTGGTTCATCTTGTTGGGGATAGCTAGCTGGTGTTTATAGATCTTATTAGGTATAGTTGATGACTATTCTATATTTTCTTCAAAAGAATAACTTTTGAAGAACATACTTCTTAACGGGAGTGGTGTTTTGGAACATGGGAGCATATGCTCCCTCTATTTTGAAATGCATCTTACACATGTTTTGAATTTCAAAAAAATTGAAACAAAAAATTCGCATGTAAATCTTCTCGTGCTACACGCTTACAAAGTTGTTTCATAAAAAATCGACTTATCATGTGACGTGTGTAAAAAAGACAAAACTTAGTGCTAAAAATAATGCTTTTTACAAGATAAGTTTTCTCTTTTTTATATAGACCACAAAAAATATTGGTTTTTCGTGAAACTTGAGGAACGAACATATATTATGAAGATGTACATGTTAAAATTTTAGTTAAATTTTTTTGACATTTCGAAATATAATTTTTTGGTAGAGGGTGCATATGCACCCGGGAGCCAAATTGAATTTCCGCTTCTTAACTAATAAGAAGTATCTCAATTAGATTTGTGTGGTCTAGGGTTTGCTATTGGATCCACTAAGTAAGGAATAATTGGCTCCTAGATAGGATGTTTCATAATTATTAAGTACTTGTAGGGTTTAGTGGACTATGGTTATGTAATGATAAATATTGGGCATAGATGCTATTAGAGCTCATCACAATGGTGTGATGCTAATTAAGGTTTATTAAGGCTGATTGTTTTAGTAATAGGATTTAGGGTTTATACTTGGTTGACCCTACTTGATTATTTAGGTCTCATGAAGATGAACACATGGGATACCCATATATTAGTGATAGGTCTTCTACATTTTATGTGGCCAGGACAAGTATTTAGTTGCTATTATGGTTCTATGTTTGAAAGAAAAGTATTATGATCACATGTTCTAACCTAGGTTTAGTAATTTAGGGTTCACATGTAAAAATGGAACTAGGGTTCCTAATGGAGTTAGGGTTTTAGGGTTTCTCATGAAATGATAGGTTTCTAGATTTCTCCCCTTATGGAGCTAGGGTTTTCTAATTACCCTAAAATTCTTGGATTAATAACTTGTTTGCACAGTTAAAGTTATTAATAATTTTGGAATAAAAATAATGGTGGATTTATCATTTTATTATTTTTACAGATTTTAATAATTAAGGTAATTATTAATTAAGGTTTAAATCCTTTTAATAAGGATTTAACACAATAAATAAATAAGAAAATTAGTTTAATGTTTTCTTTATTTAGTTACTGGTTTTCTTTAATTTGGAGAATTTTTCCTAATTATTGAATTTTAATTCAATTAAGGATAAAAGGAAATGCTTAAATAACATTTATCAATAATTAATTTTTTTATTAAAAATAAAATTTTCATATTATATTTTTATTGGATAGAGATTATTTTTATAAGGATTTTGATATCTCATTTATATTTTTCTGAGTTATAATGTATTTTATATAAATCTGCAAAGTTTCAGCAATTTTCTGTAATTTAAAATAAATGGACAAAACGTTTGGTACCGTGGCATACCCTAGCGCTAGACACTGACCCGTGGGGCATGTGCCACGTAGGCTGCCACGCAAGCGATGATGGGTCAAGTTTGACCGAGCGTTTGACCCCGCCGACGGCTAAACGCCGGCGAGTCCGTGTGCGGCGGCGCCGCTGATTTCTGGCGCCCCCGGACGCGCGGATAGGTCCTCCTGAACCTACGCGACACGCTGAGTGCAGTGGTGGTGTTGGTTTTCCCAATGAATCACTGGAGCATCGCCGGAGATCACCACCTGCGGCGGCGGGCTCCGGCCATCAATCGATTATGGGCTACAGGGGTCTAAAGGATGCGAAATTAAGCTCTAAACAATCGCAAGCTCACCAGGAATGCGACAGTGTGGTCGGCGAAGCTCGGGGAAGTCCGGCTTGCCTGAATTTGGTGTTGCCGGTGTCGGAGCAGATGAGCTCGTTGGCGTCGATTTAGGGCATCTCGGTTCGATTCCTCCCGTGGGCGTAGCTTGTCGAGGACGGCGGTCACGGTGGTGTGCTCAGCTCGGCTCAGGGAGGCCTCGTTCGCCGGCGAGAGGAGTCACTGGTGCGGTCCAGGGTTTCGGTGAGGGGGAATTTGAGCAGAGAGAGGAAAACGGAGATTGGTCGTCGTCCAGGGTACTTATAGGGTTCGAGAATGCGCCTAGTCATGCGCTCGGGCGAGGAGAAGTCGACAGCGGCGTGGAGAAGGTGAGCACGGCTTCGTGTTGTCCACCATGCGTGGAGAAGGGATGAGGACGACCCTCTCCCTCGATGATTTTTTACGAAGGGGTACGGTGGTTTGTTGGGCTGGCTTATGGGCTGCGATTTGGGCCATTGTTGGGCTGTGGTGCTGGACTGCACCACGGGCTGTTCGGCCAGGTAAGCTTCTACTCCATTCTTTTCTCTGTTTTCTCTTTTCTTCTTAATTTTTTTTAATTCTGTTGTTAATTCAATTTTGAATGCTTTTCTATGTTGCAGGTATTTCCTAATTGAATAATACAAGGAATAGCCCAAGATTCATCATACACTTTGATAATGTATTAGAAAATTTAATATGGGTACTATAACATTGGTTTAGTTGTTATTATTGGGATTTGAATTCAAATATCCATATGGACATGAATTTGACTATTATCTTTAAGAATGTTAAAAATTGTTTTCCATATGATAGTTTTATTACTTAGTGATATATGGAGTTTTGTTGGTATTACTTTGTATGAAACAATCCCAAAGTAATACTTATTAATGAATTTCAATAAGGGGGTGACTTAATGGCATAAGTTCATGTGTTAAAATATCTCTAAAGATTTGACCTCCTATTTGAAAAGGTTGTCACTTGCCTATTATTTTATGTGCATAACTATGTGCTAATGAATTGGAAACTCTGCTTGAACTCCTTCCAAGTTTAGTATTAATGTTGTAGTTTAGTAATACTTTAAAATTACCTAGAGTAAGTGCTACTCTCCTCATGGTTTGGTTTAATTATAAGGATAAGTGGTTGATCACCCTAGTGGTATACAAACTAGGTTGAGATATAATTCTAGTTATAGAGATGAGATGACACCATATGGCATTGGCTAGGGTTTAATCTCCCCTATCCTTAATAAGGTGGTTACTTGCTTAATATTTCATGTGCTTCTCTAATTACTAAGGATTTGAGAATTGGTTTCATCTTCTACCAATTAACTTCTATTATTATCTGAAAGTGCATGGAGCCCCCATGTGTGGTTTTGGTAATTAATGACAATCCCTATGGACTAATGTTTGCATTGAGTTATATTTGTAGGAGATGTCCATAGGCAATTCTTGAACCATATGTTGGCTTCAAGGTTGCAATAAGAAGAATTTGATGAAGGATATCAAGTGTCAAGTATGTCTTGAAGATGAAGATGAAGTGAGCCATCAAGTTACTTCAGGACATCAACATGTTTGTATTAGGTTGCAATAAGAAGAAATTGATGAAGGATATCAAGTGTCAAGTATGTCTTGAAGATGAAGATGAAGTGAGCCCTCAAGTTACTTCAAGACATCAACATGATGAAGTATGAAGAAATGAAGTGCAAGTTCAAGATGAGCCATCTTGAAGAGATCCTTTGATTGAAGCTTGCCATCCATATGGTGATCATGGATATATGAAGTTACACCGAAGAAGAAGCTCTCCCATGGTGGTTTATGGGGGAGCAATCTACAATACTTCGTCAAGCAAGCACAAGCAAGAAAGGCGTTCCATCTTGTTGCGGTCAAGATCGTCATCATCGAGCTCAAGTGGAATGCGCAAGTATAAGGTTTGCTCTTGATAGGGTTTCTTTCTCACCGGTCTCATAGTGTAGTTGGAGACCGGTTTATAGTTTAGTTGCCGTACTATCAAGAGGGCTCTCGAGTGAGTAACTCGATCGTATCCTTCGGAGAGCTCAAACCTTTGCATCCTTGCATCATCTTTCTTGGTTGTTATTTGTATATTGTCCATATGGTGTTTTAGAGCTTGTGCTTATTCTCATGACAAGCTCTAGTTCATCGAAAACGGATTCCGCATGAATCACTTGTTGCGTTTTCGATATTGGAGTTTTTCTCGGTTTCTCGTATTGAGAGGTTTCACTCTGAAATACATAGAAAAACCTACCCCACTTGTTCTTAAGCTTTTCACTCTTTGTGGGGTAGCTCTTGTCATCTTCTTTACAACAAAATTGGTTTCACCCAAATCCGAGTTTCCTAACTCAAGTTGTTGCATTTTCGAGGTTGGAGGTTTTACCGGCATGTCTTTTTTAGATAGGTCAAGCCTTTCATCATTTATTTATATCCTACCTTATTGGACTATGATGGTTCCCTGCATGATCTTGTAGAGCTTGTTACTAGCTTCGAAACGAGCCCAAGATCATCAAAATCGGAGTCCGGATGCAAAAGTTATTCAAGTTTCCGTGAAGCCATTTTTTGGTCGGAAGTTGGCCGGAAGTTCCGCCCCAAATGACCGGAAGTTCCGGTGGGCCGGAACTTCCGCCCTACTTCCGGTGAACTTCCGGAAATGACGATTCTGCACGCAAAAGTATACTGTAAGCTTTCCGGGGACGTCCGACTTCACCCGGAACTTGGCCGGTACTTCCGGGGGGCGGAAGTTCCGCCCCAAATGACCGGAAGTTCCGGTTTTCACGAGTTTTGTGCATAACGGGCAGATTTCTCTTGCCCTATTTAAGGGGGTCTTCTTCCCCAAAGTTCCCTATCCGTTTGAGCTCGTTTTTGCCCCCATTGTTGACCTTCTTTGAGCTTGCTATCTCCCTCTCCCTCCCATGAATCTTGCATCTATTTGAGAGAAAGATAGAGGAGATCTAGATCTACATATTCACCAATCAAATCCCTCTCTTTGTGAGGGGAATCCACTAGATCTAGATCTTGGAGAAATTTGGTGTTTCTCCTCCTATTTGTTCTTCCTCTCTTATTCCCCCAATAGCTTTTGTAGCTTTGTTGGAATTTGAGAGAGAAGTTCTTGAGCATCTTTGTGGTGTTCTTGCCATTGCATTTGGTGCATCGGTTTGAGTTCTCCACGGTGATTCGTGGAAGTGAAAGCAAGAAAGTTGTTACTCTTGGGTTCTTGGAACCCTAGACGGATTTGAGGCCTTTGTGGCGATTTCTTGGGAGCCTCCAATTAAGTTGTGGATGCGTGCCCCAAGCTTTGTGTAAGGCCCGGTTTCCGCCTCGAAGGAAATCCCTTAGTGGAACCGTGACCTAGGCCTTTGTGGCGAGGGTCACCGGAGATTTAGGTGAGGCGCCTTCGTGGCGTTCGGTGTGTGGTGTGAGTACCGCATCTTGGGGTGAGGCCTTTGTGGCGTTGGTGTGCATCGAGCAACCACACCTCAAGGTGAGCCTCTTGTGGCGTTCGGGAGCACTAAGCAACCGCATCTCTCCACCGGAGATTAGCACTCGCAAGAGTGTGAACTCCGGGATAAATCATCGTCTCCCGCGTGCCTCGGTTATCTCTATACCCGAGCTCTTTACTTATGCACTTTACCTTGTGATAGCCTTCGTGCTTGAAGTTATATATATCTTGCTATCACATACTTGCTTGTATTTCTTAGCATAAGTTGTTGGTGCACATAGGTGAACCATTGCTTAGAATAAGTTGTTGGTGCACATAGGTGAACAATAGCATATAGGCTTTGGGCTTGACAAAGTAAACGCTAGTTTTATTCCGCATTTGTTAAGCCCATCTCGTAAAAGTTTTAAATCGCCTATTCACCCCCCCTCTAGGCGACATCCGTGTCCTTTCAATTGGTATCAGAGCAAGGTCTCTCATTCTTAGGCTTCACCGCCTTGAGAGTAAAGATGTCGGTTAAGGGATTAGCGCACAATAACTTGTTTATATTTGATGGCACAAATTATGATCTATGGAAAATTTATGTGCTTAATATTTTGCGGCGTATGTCCCCGGACATGGAGCGATTTCTTGACATGGGTTTTTCTTCTCCTAAGGATCCTCAAAATTTATCTCTTGAGGAGGAGAAAAACTCTTGCCTCGATGCTCTTGCTTCTCATGTGTTTTCCATTGTTGTGAGCAATGTAGTTACTTCTTCAATCATGCCTTTTGGGAGCGCTCATGAATTATGGACAAAGCTTCAAGATAAATATGATGTGTCCAATATCATTGAGGATGATTGTTTTGCTTCCACTTCCGGCCGTGATGAGTTCTCATCTTCATCCACTTCACCAAAGTGTGGTAAGACACAAGGTAATGATATGGTGAGTGGTGATGAAAATTGCAATGTTGATATTGAGCTTATTATTGATGATTCTTCATCTCTATCTCATTGCAATGCTTCATCTTTGGACTTAAACACATCTAGCACTAGAAATGATTTACATGCTTGTGTTGATAGTCCTTGCTTATCATGTGTAAGTTGCTTGAATAAATCTCATGATGATATGCTTGATTTGTCTTGTGGCCATGATAAAAGTGCTTCTATTTTCTCTAGTTGTTGTGTGGCTAACAATGTAGAGGAAACCAAAGATTCTATTGGTCAAGACAAGATCTTGAAAGGAGCCTCAAGTAACTCCTCATCTTTATCTCACGGTCCTCATATATGCCTTATGGCCAAGGGTTCCACGGTACCTCCTACCATGGAACCTAATATTTCTCGTGGTGATAAGGATGAGGATGAATATGAAGAAGAGGATTGGGTTGTCTCTCTACGCGATAAAGGTGAGAGCGTATTCAAGGTTATTTGCAAAGATAAAATTGCTAGCACTCACTTCTTTGAAATCTTGACTACCGCTATTGAGAGCCAAAAACTTATTTGGATGCATGAGAACACCATTGATAAAAAGGGTGCTCTTGAACTAGAGTATGCCGATGATGTAGCATCCTTAAAGAATGACCTTGAAGAAGAACAAGAGACCGTAGCCTCTCTTGAGGAGCAACTTGAAACCCTTGAGGTGTCTCAAAATGAAATATTTGCTAAACTCACTAAAGAAAGAGACCATGCTAAAGCTAAATTAAAATTGCTTAAAAATGAAAAGTCCAAAGTTGGTGTTGGTCATGATAAACTTGTTAAGGATCTAGATGATCTAGACAAGGCCCACAAGGCCTTGGAGAGCGAACACTCTATCCTCACCAAGTCATATGAGCAACTACAAGCTTCATATTTAAAAGAGCATGCTATGTTACCCTCTCTTCTTAATATGTCTTGTGATGATGCTTGTGCTACTAACTCTACTTCTTGTGAAGCATCTATCTCGAAGGAGAATGTTGAGCTAAGGGCTCAACTTGAGTTGCTAACTAGAAATTATGGGAAATTGGAAGAAAATCATGGAAAGCTTTCTAGCTCCCATGAGGATCTTCTAGCCTCTCATGATAGGCTAAAGTTAGCTCATGAGGCTATCATATCAAAGGAAACACCTTGTGAGCCTCATGTGGATACTAGCACTACTACCCAAAATGCTATATTGCCATGTGCTAGTCCTAGTAATTCATCCACTCATAGTATTGCTAAATCTTGTGATGAATTATCTTCCTTGCCTTGTTGCTCTAACAATGAAGGTTCTACTTCCTCTAGTACTTGTGTTGTTACTAACCATGTAGAGGAAATCAAAGAGCTCAAGGCCCAAGTCACTTCTTTGAAGACCGACTTGGTAAAGCGTCATGAAGGGAAATGCAAACTTGACACGATGTTAAGTGTGCAACAATCCCCCAATGACAAGAGTGGACTTGGATTCAAATCCAACAACAAGAACAAGTCCAACAACAATAACAACAACAAGAAGAAGAAGGGCCAAGTACAAGTCAAAGACCCGGCCAAGATTGTTTGCTTCAAGTGCAAAATTGAAGGGCACCATGTTAGATCTTGCCCTTTGAAGAAGAAGCAAAAAGGAAAGAGGCCTCAAGCTCAAACTCATATTCAACCTCAAGTTGAAGTAATTCCACTTCCCAAGAAGAATCAAGCCAATGCTCCCATTGTGGAGAAATCTAGTGAGAAGAAGGAGAAGAAAAGAACTTGCTACATATGCCGTGAGAAGGGCCACATCTCCTCTTTTTGCACTATTGGTACCTCATCCAACTCTATCTCCATTTATGATGTTTATTCTCTTCGTAAGGATGAGGGTGGCAATGTGTTTGCCAAATATGTTGGTGCTCAAAGTGGTGTCAAGAAAAGAACCATTTGGGTTGCCAAGCCTATTGTGACTAACCTCGTAGGACCCAACTTAGTTGGGGACCAACAATCCAAAACTTGATCAATAGGTGCTTGTTGGAGGGCATTGGAGACTTGGCTACATCATGAAGAATTAAGGGATCTTCATCATTTATATCATATCAAGCCAAGTCTTTTGATTATCTTGCTACTATCATATATCCAATGTTCCTCCTTGCGGTAACATGTTCTCAACTCATTTATATTGAAAGTTACTCGCCCCTTTGCATGTGTTAGTTTTGTTCCTAACATGTGGTTGTATATGTTGTGCTTCCTAATAGTTTTGCTTGAGAAATCAAGTCTATGCATGTTGGGTTGCACACCATGTATTTGTGTTTGTGTTGGAGCCTCTTTGCATCTTGTTGTATCTTATATGGCTCTTATGAGCGATTAATGGACAATCCCATTTTGGGGGAGTGATATTCCTTTGGGAATCTCATGATCCTAAACAATGTGTGTACATGAGGAATATCACTTAGAATTGATATTGCGAGATTATCTAGTCGCCATGTGGTATGTCATCTTCATGAGAAATTCAAATTCTAATGTCCATTAATATCTCTACTTGGATCTTATTTGTGAAAGTTTTTCTTGGCATGGTTTTCCACAATGTGTCCCTCAATACATTTTTGGAAAACCATGTGCTTAAGTCATATTAATTGCTTTGCATGTTGGTATGAATGCTATTAATTGCTTTGCATGTTGGTATGAATACTATTAATTGCTTTGCATGTTGGTATGAATACTATTAATTGCTTTGCATGTTGGTATGACTAATTGAAGCTATCAAGAAACTCTCTTTGCATGATGGTTAACTCTTATCTTTTACCATATGCTTTATTTGGTGTAAATATGATCTTATGTATACTTACAAACTACCACCGGGAAATATTTCCTAATACCTCTTGTCCTAGGACAATTGGTAATCATTATGAGGTAGATATTTATTGATCATATCTACATTGGCTCTTGTGTTTAAATTGCCTTATTTATTGCCATGAATTTGTTGTGCTTTGACTCCCATGTGTCTTCCTTGTATCTTATGGATCTAATTTGTCCATTCAAACTTTCTTAGCATTTTTAGTAGATATAGGTAGCGTAATGATCCTAGTCTTGTGCATTTTTGTATTCATATGCAAAATCCTAGATAATGCACTAATCTTGGGGGAGCTTTCCTATATTTGTTAGAATGCTTAACATCTCTTGATCTCTATCATAAATTTGGTTTTGGGAGACATAAGTTTTCTTTTTGGTACTTTGTGCCATCATAAAAAGTTTCGAGGGTTTGGTTTATTCGTTGGAACCTTGCTCTCTTGGGAGTTGGTTATCTCATTCCTTTGTGTTTAGGTTTAATTAGCTTCTTATAATGAGATAAGTCTTTGGAGTCAATCTTGTGTTGATTTGATTCTTTGATATAATTTGGGCAACCATTGTCTATTGATTTATTTGGTGTTTTGTCCAAATTGTATCTTCCTTTGGTTCTTGAAAGTATTGTGCATGCATATTTAATATATGTATATCTTATGGCATGTGTTACTTTCTTTGATCCAATATATAGGGTAAACTCCATAAAATCCTAATTTGGCTAAGATGTGCATGAAATTCATTTTCATATCTACATGCACATAGAATTGTGGAGTTTGTCCTATATGTTGTAGTGTGTCTAACTACTTCGGACCCAATTAGTTTGGGGACCATTTTGTACTTACCTTTGTGTTAGGTACAATGGATATGCATTGGATGCTTGTCTCACTCTTGGAAAGAAGTGGTGACTCAATGGTAACTTGAGGCAAGCTAGGATGATCAACGAACACATATCTACTACATCCACACCAATGCTATCTTGGTAACAAGTATCTTCTCATGCATACTTTTCTTGTATCCAACCTTATGGTTGCATCTTGGCATGAATCTCTTGATTTGCAAATGTTGTGCTTCTTGCAAAAGTCTTAATGAAACCTCTTTATTGTGAATGTGAGTAATTTGAGATGAGTGCATTTGTTGGGAAGTATTTTAAATCATGCTCATGATTCATCCATCCCAACTATGCCTATCTAGCAATTTTGTTGCATATCAATTCCTCAAAGCTCTCACATGTGCAATATAGATGAAAGTGCAAATTTAGTTACTTTTTTTGTTATCCCCGTTTGTGATACTTGTTGCCTTTCTCAAATGCATCCCAACTATCTTCTATCCCTTGTTGATATTTGTGATGTATTTTAGTTGTTTGTGGTTTGAAGTTCATGAATGTACAATAAGATAAAATTGAGCCTTTGGCCATGCTATTAAGCAAAAATTCTTATTGGTATATTGCATGACTTCGTCTTGGATATCATACTATTTTTCTTGCGTATCCATTTTGTGTGTGCATGTTTCTTTGTGAATAAATATCTTTGTGATATTGCCCACTTAGAGAAACTTATACACATAAGAGATGATACATCTCCTCTTGATTTTTTTTTATTGCGTGTTGATTGGTCATGCTAAGCAATATAATTCATTGAAGACTATGATGATGCTTTTTGCTCATCCTTGTAATAGTCTTATATTTTGCTTTATCACGCCTTTCACATATCCTCTTGGTTGAGCCTTTTATTATGGTGCCTCTTAATTGTTGCTCAACCATTTGTTTGTTGCAAGTGTTAAGATTAATTTTCTATCTATGATCTATTGCAAATTTGTGTTTTAAATGGTAATGAGGGAGTAAGGATTCCATGTTATGCATATTGTATTCAAATGCAACATTTTAATTTATGCATGTACCTTGGGGAGCTTCCTCATTTTATTTAAGTCACTATTTTGTGATGATCATTAAAGTTTGATTCACTTGGTATCTTTTGTTTTTGAATGATATTATGGGAGTGATGATTCCATGTTTGTGCACTTTATACTCCAATGCAAATTGTCTTGTTTTGTGCACAAACCTTGGGGAGCTTCCTCATATTATTTAGAGCAATCTTCTTGATCTTATAATATCTATCTTTCTTTTGGTATCTTCTTTGTGGTTCATTTGGTTGCTTGCTTCATTTGTAGAAGCTTCTTGACTTTGTTATCTTTTTGCAATCTTTGATCCTATCTATGGTGTGATTCCTTCCGAATATTCGTAATTGGATATGTGCATTTGATTCCACTCAAATTATGAGAAATGCACACGCTATGGAGGAACTCTCACTATATTGGCCTTCTAAATTTTTCACCCATTTCGGCAATTGGTGCCAATGGGGGAGAAGTTTGGAGGGTTTAAGGGAATTTGGTTATGTCTTTGCTTTGTGCTTAAGCATGTGCCTTTATTGCATTGCATCTTGTTGCTTTGCATAGTTGAATAGTTAGAGGAAACTCCACTAGGCTTTGAATGCCAATATATGCAATGAAACTCAAGATCATTCACACATGCATATATTATGGGGGAGTTTGCTCTATATATTCAACTTGTTTGTTACATCAATTCCTTATATAAACCCTCTCAAAGAGATTGTCATCAATTACCAAAATGGGGGAGATTGAAAGTGCATGGAGCCCCCATGTGTGGTTTTGGTAATTAATGACAATCCCTATGGACTAATGTTTGCATTGAGTTATATTTGTAGGAGATGTCCATAGGCAATTCTTGAACCATATGTTGGCTTCAAGGTTGCAATAAGAAGAATTTGATGAAGGATATCAAGTGTCAAGTATGTCTTGAAGATGAAGATGAAGTGAGCCATCAAGTTACTTCAGGACATCAACATGTTTGTATTAGGTTGCAATAAGAAGAAATTGATGAAGGATATCAAGTGTCAAGTATGTCTTGAAGATGAAGATGAAGTGAGCCCTCAAGTTACTTCAAGACATCAACATGATGAAGTATGAAGAAATGAAGTGCAAGTTCAAGATGAGCCATCTTGAAGAGATCCTTTGATTGAAGCTTGCCATCCATATGGTGATCATGGATATATGAAGTTACACCGAAGAAGAAGCTCTCCCATGGTGGTTTATGGGGGAGCAATCTACAATACTTCGTCAAGCAAGCACAAGCAAGAAAGGCGTTCCATCTTGTTGCGGTCAAGATCGTCATCATCGAGCTCAAGTGGAATGCGCAAGTATAAGGTTTGCTCTTGATAGGGTTTCTTTCTCACCGGTCTCATAGTGTAGTTGGAGACCGGTTTATAGTTTAGTTGCCGTACTATCAAGAGGGCTCTCGAGTGAGTAACTCGATCGTATCCTTCTGGAGAGCTCAAACCTTTGCATCCTTGCATCATCTTTCTTGGTTGTTATTTGTATATTGTCCATATGGTGTTTTAGAGCTTGTGCTTATTCTCATGACAAGCTCTAGTTCATCGAAAACGGATTCCGCATGAATCACTTGTTGCGTTTTCGATATTGGAGTTTTTCTCGTTTCTCGTATTGAGAGGTTTCACTCTGAAATACATAGAAAAACCTACCCCACTTGTTCTTAAGCTTTTCACTCTTTGTGGGGTAGCTCTTGTCATCTTCTTTACAACAAAATTGGTTTCACCCAAATCCGAGTTTCCTAACTCAAGTTGTTGCATTTTCGAGGTTGGAGGTTTTACCGGCATGTCTTTTTTAGATAGGTCAAGCCTTTCATCATTTATTTATATCCTACCTTATTGGACTATGATGGTTCCCTGCATGATCTTGTAGAGCTTGTTACTAGCTTCGAAACGAGCCCAAGATCATCAAAATCGGAGTCCGGATGCAAAAGTTATTCAAGTTTCCGTGAAGCCATTTTTTGGTCGGAAGTTGGCCGAAGTTCCGCCCCAAATGACCGGAAGTTCCGGTGGGCCGGAACTTCCGCCCTACTTCCGGTGAACTTCCGGAAATGACGATTCTGCACGCAAAAGTATACCGTAAGCTTTCCGGGGACGTCCGACTTCACCCGGAACTTGGCCGGTATTTCCGGGGCGGAAGTTCCGCCCAAATGACCGGAAGTTCCGGTTTTCACGAGTTTTGTGCATAACGGGCAGATTTCTCTTGCCCTATTTAAGGGGGTCTTCTTCCCCAAAGTTCCCTATCCGTTTGAGCTCGTTTTTGCCCCCATTGTTGACCTTCTTTGAGCTTGCTATCTCCCTCTCCCTCCCATGAATCTTGCATCTATTTGAGAGAAAGATAGAGGAGATCTAGATCTACATATTCACCAATCAAATCCCTCTCTTTGTGAGGGGAATCCACTAGATCTAGATCTTGGAGAAATTTGGTGTTTCTCCTCCTATTTGTTCTTCCTCTCTTATTCCCCCAATAGCTTTTGTAGCTTTGTTGGAATTTGAGAGAGAAGTTCTTGAGCATCTTTGTGGTGTTCTTGCCATTGCATTTGGTGCATCGGTTTGAGTTCTCCACGGTGATTCGTGGAAGTGAAAGCAAGAAAGTTGTTACTCTTGGGTTCTTGGAACCCTAGACGGATTTGAGGCCTTTGTGGCGATTTCTTGGGAGCCTCCAATTAAGTTGTGGATGCGTGCCCCAAGCTTTGTGTAAGGCCCGGTTTCCGCCTCGAAGGAAATCCCTTAGTGGAACCGTGACCTAGGCCTTTGTGGCGAGGGTCACCGGAGATTTAGGTGAGGCGCCTTCGTGGCGTTCGGTGTGTGGTGTGAGTACCGCATCTTGGGGTGAGGCCTTTGTGGCGTTGGTGTGCATCGAGCAACCACACCTCAAGGTGAGCCTCTTGTGGCGTTCGGGAGCACTAAGCAACCGCATCTCTCCACCGGAGATTAGCACTCGCAAGAGTGTGAACTCCGGGATAAATCATCGTCTCCCGCGTGCCTCGGTTATCTCTATACCCGAGCTCTTTACTTATGCACTTTACCTTGTGATAGCCTTCGTGCTTGAAGTTATATATATCTTGCTATCACATACTTGCTTGTATTTCTTAGCATAAGTTGTTGGTGCACATAGGTGAACCATTGCTTAGAATAAGTTGTTGGTGCACATAGGTGAACAATAGCATATAGGCTTTGGGCTTGACAAAGTAAACGCTAGTTTTATTCCGCATTTGTTAAGCCCATCTCGTAAAAGTTTTAAATCGCCTATTCACCCCCCCTCTAGGCGACATCTCGTGTCCTTTCAATTGGTATCGAGCAAGGTCTCTCATTCTTAGGCTTCACCGCCTTGAGAGTAAAGATGTCGGTTAAGGGATTAGCGCACAATAACTTGTTTATATTTGATGGCACAAATTATGATCTATGGAAAATTTATGTGCTTAATATTTTGCGGCGTATGTCCTCGGACATGGAGCGATTTCTTGACATGGGTTTTTCTTCTCCTAAGGATCCTCAAAATTTATCTCTTGAGGAGGAGAAAAACTCTTGCCTCGATGCTCTTGCTTCTCATGTGTTTTCCATTGTTGTGAGCAATGTAGTTACTTCTTCAATCATGCCTTTTGGGAGCGCTCATGAATTATGGACAAAGCTTCAAGATAAATATGATGTGTCCAATATCATTGAGGATGATTGTTTTGCTTCCACTTCCGGCCGTGATGAGTTCTCATCTTCATCCACTTCACCAAAGTGTGGTAAGACACAAGGTAATGATATGGTGAGTGGTGATGAAAATTGCAATGTTGATATTGAGCTTATTATTGATGATTCTTCATCTCTATCTCATTGCAATGCTTCATCTTTGGACTTAAACACATCTAGCACTAGAAATGATTTACATGCTTGTGTTGATAGTCCTTGCTTATCATGTGTAAGTTGCTTGAATAAATCTCATGATGATATGCTTGATTTGTCTTGTGGCCATGATAAAAGTGCTTCTATTTTCTCTAGTTGTTGTGTGGCTAACAATGTAGAGGAAACCAAAGATTCTATTGGTCAAGACAAGATCTTGAAAGGAGCCTCAAGTAACTCCTCATCTTTATCTCACGGTCCTCATATATGCCTTATGGCCAAGGGTTCCACGGTACCCCCTACCATGGAACCTAATATTTCTCGTGGTGATAAGGATGAGGATGAATATGAAGAAGAGGATTGGGTTGTCTCTCTACGCGATAAAGGTGAGAGCGTATTCAAGGTTATTTGCAAAGATAAAATTGCTAGCACTCACTTCTTTGAAATCTTGACTACCGCTATTGAGAGCCAAAAACTTATTTGGATGCATGAGAACACCATTGATAAAAAGGGTGCTCTTGAACGAGAGTATGCCGATGATGTAGGATTGATATGAATGCTCTCTCTCATTTGGGGAGGACTTCAGTTCTAACCTAAGGTTATTCTCCAAAGATAATGATGTAGTCACCAATATCTATGGTTAACATAAATGGGTTCTTTATCTAGGGAAGGTCTTGAATAATATCCTAGGGTCCCTCTTGAAGATGATGTTGTGATCATATGGATATTTGTATCCAAGGTTTGCCTCAAGGTTTGTCATTGCTTCTCTAACAAAATAGGACTCTCACCTCTCTAGGTTTGTTGTATAATAATTTGGAATAGAGAAGAATTATATTCTTTAGTTGGATCTCCTTGTTTTGTTTCCAAGATTAAGGTAGAATGAATATCATATGGTTTATGATAAGTGCATGGATTAGTTTAAGACATGGAGAAGATAAGTGAAGAATAGTTTTCTCCAATTAATGTTACTTGATTTCCAATTAAATGGATGTTCATAGGTTATGGCAAGGAACATCATGTTGTGATCTTTAATAAGATCAAGTAGTTGATCCTTGATTAATAAGTTCTTGTGTTGATTTTAATTCCATTTGATCTAACCCCTTAGATCAAATCATCTTTTCCCAAAACAAGGTTTTAACAAAGTCACATTGAGGTTTATAGCACTTGGCTTGATGAGCTACTTCAATTCCACCAAGGTCAAGTGAAACTTCGCTATCGTGATCTGTTTTACTTTAAAGCGCGAAAATTCCCCAGATTTTCTATGCATGAATGCAATGCACACATCTGTTTCCTCTATTTTTGTAACCCCATTACCTGGGATATTACAGGTATTGATTGTCAAAAAAATGTTTATGTTCCGTCGGTATCTTAGTTCTTAGTCGACGCCAAAAATTCTTTGACCCAACGTTAACGTCTGTTCTTTCTTTATCTTTTTCAAGCTATGATAACAAGGACTTTTGTTTGCGGGACAGATAAATACAGATTACATACATAGGCAAGATAAGTAATACAAGTTCTTTCGCAATAAAAAGAATAGTTCGGCCAATTGAGACATAGACACGCCCTTGTTGTCGTGACGAGGGAGAACTTCTACGTTTCTACCATGTTGCTTGTTTGTTGCAAGGATTACTAAGCTGCAATGGTACTAGTAGACCTCTTGATTTATTACAGATAGGTCTTCCAAAGTCGCGATATGACTTGATCTCAATCAGAATCCATCTGCATGACCAACCATTTTACATAACCACGTACGTAGTACAAACTTTGCAAGTATCCTGAATGACCAGCCATTTTACATAAGCACCAAATACTAGAAATCTTGTAAGTATACTAATTGTAGAGCTCCTTGACATTGATGTCTTAGGTCTACTCTTTAATTTGGAGGGTCTTTTTTGCCAGTATGTCAACAATTTAGTAATGGAACTCTTGTTTTATATAGCATGCGCATTAAAATTACTTTTTACGAAGTTCGCTCTCTCTTTTTTGCGACGGGGTTTTGCTCATGGTAATACATAGAGAATTAAGCTAACATTGTGCTAATATTACCAGTGCGTGGATCAATAATATGCAAGCTAAGCACAATCTAGTGCTGGAACTGTTTGTAGAGGCTAGTCGGACAATACAAGGTGGGATAATAGTTATCTGGCTGGCGTAGCCCTAGCATAATTATTGGCTTTTTTTGCGAATAGTATAATTATTGGCTGTCCACCTTGTCTTAGCTCTCTGTTGACTGCAAGTAGCTATTGCCAGGTAGCAACGGTCATTGACAAGTCTGGCAAAGCGCGATTTGGAGGCTAATGATTCCATCGTTTGGTGGAGTGGTTCCTTTCTAGATTCGGGTTTCAGTCTTGGACTGTGCTTCTGGAAGCGTGTGTTACGAGTACCAATGCTTGGAACCCGTCTCTGGTCTAGCCATGTGTTCCGCATGGACGTGATTTTTCAATCTCGGATGTTTGCTTTTGAAGCTAGAGCTGCCATTGGCAAGTTTTATCTGTTGCCATTTGGCAAGCTAGTCTAAGTAAACATGGTCTTATTAGACTCTTAGCATTTAATTTCATGATGAATTTGTTTTTTCATTAAACTAGTCACAATGGGAAGTACTTTGTATGATGCATTTGATACTACTGCATGATACTATCTCCGCAATACATCGTATCATGTCGTATCATGTAGTAGTATCATAGGCTAGTTATATTTATTGATTTGTAGAATCTTAATACAAATTTGTGCACAATATTTATTTGGAGTTAATTTTTCTAGTTCTATGTGCTATGATACAGTATCTACCTATGATACTACTATCATCTCTTTCATCATTAATTGATGTGACACATCAACTTTTACATGCATTTATTAGTGCATGATACTAGCTATGATACCCATTGTGAGTAGTCTTAGAGAGCGAAAGAGGAGGGGGGGTCCCGCAGGGAAATGTTTTCTTTAATGGAATGGACACTCTGTTTACTTGACTCGGCACCAACCGCTGGACATAGTACTGTGTAAGTATGACAATAGCGATAAAAATGAAGCGGAATTTTTCCATCTTTTTCGCGGAAATACGATTATGGTAAATGAAATGGAATTTTACGGGATGAAAACTAAAACGGAATTCTTTTGGCGTAAACAGAAACAAAATCACGTTTCTGGACGTGGAAAAAAAATCGGTTTTCATTTAATACAAATTTTTTAGTTTTAGAGTTTGGTCTACATAACCCAATCTAGTAGGCCCAATATGTGACCTTATCGGTCGAACCGTCAATGCGGCTCATTCCAAAATAGACGAGAACTTAGAGCATCTCTCCCTCAAAAAGCGTCCGGCACAAATGATTTGGGGCACGTTTTGGACCGCGCAGGACAAAAAGAGACCAAAAATCTGTACAAAAAAGAGGCCCTTCCCAGCCGCGTCCCTCAAACAGCGTCCGGATGCATGCATTTTAATAGAGGGGGCCACCCCATGTGGAAAAAGTAGGTGAGAGAAAGTGTGGGAAAAGAGACTAGCATGTGGAGACTAGGGACTGCATGCATGCGTCCGGACGCTATTTTTGTGTCCGGCGTCTCCGTTAGAGACTCTATACGTCGGACACAAAATGAGGCACTAATTAGCTTTGGGAGACGCGACTGTACAGCTTTTTTTTCCCAATTCTTGTCCGCGGTCCCCCAAACCTCATTTGGGGGACGCGACTTGAGATGCTCTTAGGGCATCTCCAACCGGGCGACCCATCCCGCGCCCGCGCGTCCGGATGGGTCGAAACGGACAAAACCGCGGCCCAGCGCGCGGACCCATCCCTAAAACGGATGGCCGCGGCGTCCGGGACGACCCAAACCCGGCCCAAATCTTGGACGAGTTTGCGTGGCCGCGGACGCGAAAGGCTGGTCGCTCGCGTCCTCCCTTGTCCGCCCTCGGCCCGCCCGTCCGCCTCCCAAAACAGAAAACACTCCACCGTACTCCCAAAACCTAGAGATGGCCGACGAAGCGACCGCCGCCGCCACCGCCACCGCCACCGACACCACCGCCACCATCGAAGAGGAGGCACCCGCGGCCGTTGCCGCTCCCCGCCGTGGAGGCGGCTCCCGAACCGGCGGTGGCCGAGCTCCCCCCGGCCGCCGACGAAGAAGGCGAAGGCCGAGCTCACCCCGGAGCAGAGGAAGCTCGAGAGCAGGAAGAGGGCCGACCGGCGCAGTGGCGCCGGACCAACGAAAGAGGGAAACCGCTGCCGAGCCGGAGCGGCAGCGGGCGGCGGAGGAGCTTCTCCAACTCCGGACGGAGGCGAAGAGCACTCTCCTTCAAGAGCAGCGAGCCATGCTCTTTTACGGCCACCCGCCGCTCGGCCAGCACATGATCATCCCCGGCACCGGCGCGGCCTCGGTGGGGAGCTCGGTCTCCTCCGTGACCCGGCCCCTTCCTCCAAGGTCAATCGCTCCACCGACCGCCCTATTTGGGCACGAAATGGGGGCGCATGGGCGGCGGCGTACTCGGCCACGGGATGGGTCACCGGAGGTGGGCGAGTCCATGACGGGGCCGTCACCTTCGTCCATTGACCCGAACCGTGCGCCGGCGAACTCCAAAGGCCCGAAGAACCCGGGAGCAGCCGCGACGTCCGGTGCACGCAACCTCGTTCGACGATATGTCGGCCGCGCGCGCGCAGTCACCGTCCACCGTGCGAGCCCCTCCGTCTTTCGCGCGGACAATGCCGACGACCCTACCATATCCTTCGACACACGCAGGCTCCTCCCCAGCCCACCTCCCATTGACACACGAGAGGGCACAACCGCTCGTCCCGGCAAGCATAAACATTGAGGAGGAGCCGTTGTTCGGTGAGGGCCTCACACAAGCCGCAGCTCGCACAAGCTCGAGGTCGCCGGGTAAGCAAACGAACGGCCAACTACACGGAGAAGGAGGACAAGGTGCTCGTCGATGGATGGTTGACCATCGGGCAAGATGCGTTGACGGGTGCCGAGCGTAAGGGGTCCGCATTCCGGCGCCGGATCTATGAATACTTCCATGAACATCGCAAATATGGACAGGAGCCATTTGAGAGCGACCGCAGCGAAATATCGCTCCAAAAGAGGTGGGGAGCAATTCAAACGGAATGCAACAAGTTCCAGGCGGCGTATGAGCACGCGAGGCGGCTCCCGTTAGTGGCATGGGTGTGAAGGACTTGGTATGATTCATAACCTCAACTTATTCATCCGATGTTTGCACATATGTTTATCGTTGTTGTCTCGCTTTGCTCTAGGTGTGGCGAGCTTTGGAATTCTACAAAGCCAACAATGGAGAGAAGACCTTTGCCTTCCCTCATTGTTGGAAGGAACTCCACGGCACCCCCAAGTTCCAGGAGGGGTACGAGGGCTACATGGCGACCTTGACCGGCAACAATCCCGCCAAAGATGCCACGGTCATTGACCTTGATGGTGGGCAGCCTTGCGGCAGCTCCGCTTCTCGTGCAAGTCGTCCACGCGGCCACAAGGCAACCAAAGCCGACATGAAGCGTGATGCGTCGTCCATGCTATTGTATGGCACTTTGAAGGAGATGCATGCGGACAGAGAGGTGTCCACGGACAAGAGGGATGAGAGGAGGCGCCGGGAGAAAGAAGAGGACAGGAAGAAATTCTTTGATGTCCAAGCAGAAGAAGCTTGAGATTGAAGAGGTCAAGGCGAAGACCAAAGTTAAAGAACTTGAGCTCAAAGAGAGAGAACTTGAGCTCATAGCAATGGCAAGGGCCAAAGAGGTGGAGCCGAAGGCGAAGGAAGTTGAGCTCAAACGCCAAGCCGAGGACAACCTCATCATGAACGCCGACTTGACCAACATGAGCGAGGCAAAGAGAGCTTGGTTCGAGAAGAGACGAAGGAGATCCTCGAGCGCCCAAATTGAGTTAGACAATCTCAATTGTAATTTTTATATTTTTCTCAAACCATGACACATTTTATTTGATTTATCATGGTACATTTGATAATATTGTATGGTATTTGATAATATTTTATGTTTCCTATATATTATTTTATGTTTACGAGATATTATTATATATCAAAGTGAATCTGTGGCCAGAGGACCTATTTTCCAAAGAAATAGGCCAAATGGCCAAATGGCCAAATGGGTGGCCGCTGCGTTGGGCGCAGGACGCGACCCAAACGGACGCGCGGACGCGGGGCTCCGTCCGCGCGTCCGCTCGGGCACGCAAACGGCCCAAAACGGACGGCCCAGCGCGTCCGTTTGGGTCGCCCGGTTGGAGATGCCCTTAGTCCCTTCCTCAGTTCAAAGAAGCTTCCATTGTTGGACACTTCCCCTGTTCCTTGTATATTGAGCTTTCACCTTACGATCAGGGATAAGGTTTGTCATTTTTCTTGTGTTGCTTGATTAACTTTTTCTTCATGATTCAAACGGTCTCTTGCTTCCGGTAATCGCTATGTGCCTACCCCATATTCGGTATGCACCTGCTTTCGACAATATATGTTTTCGTGTTTCTTTTCAAAGTTTTTATTTCTGTTGCAGCGTTCCCAAAAAATATGAAAATAAATGTGGCACCACTTCGTTTTTGCTCTTTTTTCATCCATACTTAACGGGAACCCCTCATCTAAATACACTTGGTAGAAGCACTGAATACCTGTCGGATCAAACCTGGCATGTGTTGGCTTGTTATGTTCACGCGCCTTATGCAAAATACATAAATCAATAAACGACATGCCCATTTGAGTCTTTGCGTCCCAGAAGAGAGGTCCCAATGGTGAAAGGTGACAAGTTTTACTTGTAGTTTACTGTAATAATGGAGCCATAAAGTAGGGGAAGAACATTAGTTTGACAATCCCCATGTTGTCCGCAATCTTGATGGACTGGACTAGGGCATCCTTCTCCATGTGTAGTGTTAATTGGATTTGCTCCATGGATATCACTTTCTGCAACAAAAACTAGATGTCCATCATGGTCTCTACCAATTGCACCCTAACATCCTCCTCTCGAGCTCCGGTCAAAAACTTCATCCCATTCAACATAGTGTCTACCGATGTGAAATTGGAATTCATGAACATTCAAGCATCCCTCTCCCATGTTTGGTTTGTTTCTTTTTGTCCACCAGCACCACCGCCATTTCTGAGTCATTTTATTTAGTGGGGAAGGAGGTGGGAAAACTCTTACTTAAGTCAGAATGTACATCAGTCGTTAAGGCTTTCAGTCATGAGACGCTTACAGATCTGAAGCGGGTCGTTTTGCTAAGTATTTGCGGAGACTAGCCCAACATGAAAAAAACCAAGTGATCTTGACCTATAGCAGCAGTTTTGTCGTAGGGAGTTGTGTTCACGTGTGTTACAAGGTGTTCTTTCGTCCTGCGCGCTGACATCAACCTTGGGTCATTGTAAGCCAACTGTTTCAGTATATAATATATAAGTAACATACAATCCCCTTTCAGAATCGAAGAGAACAGTCCTTTTTTTAGGGAGAAGGGTATTGGACTAGCGAGGGAAATGTAACAAAATGGCGCAAGCCCATTCGCATTGTGCATGACATGGGCCTATGTTTTCTCACGGCCTATGTAAGAAGCTCTTTTTTAGACCTCATGCCCCACCAACTAGAGGCCCATTTAAACCCGCTCCTATGCTCAGAAGAAAAAAAACTCCGCTCCTCACCTAGTGGCTAGTGTAATCGTGCTTCGCTCGCTCTTTTTTCTTTGAGCCCCATCGCTCGCTCTCTAGTTAAAGTGTTAAACAGACAGTCCATGCTTTTACAACTAAAAAAATATTACTCTCTCCGGCATAAATACTTATCATAGATTTAATTAAAATGTTGACTAAAAGATATCTATGTTAGAATAATATGCTTGTTAGTATTACTAGTAGCCAAAGCGCCACAATATATAAGATACGTATGCAGTGCACATATGCAGTAAAGCCCCCTAACATATGGGGAAACTACAATAGACAAATATATACATCTAACACCCCCCTCAAACTCATGGTGGATCCACAACACCGAGTTTGGAGAGTAAGAAATCATGTCCGCGCTCGAGTCCGGGCCTTCGTAAAGAAATCCGCCAACCGCAAATCGAAGGCACATAATGAACCGCAACAACATCATCCCGTACCCGTGCACGTGTGTAAAAAGCATCAACACCGATATGCTTGGTCAGCTCATGCTTGACCGGATCACGTGCAATACCGATAGCACCCGTACTCGTCGGACAAAAGTGGAGTGGGTGTCGTAACGGAGACCCCAAAATCTGCAAGCAACCACCGTAACCAAGTCACCTCAGCAATCAACAAAGCCATAGCCCGCAACTCAGCCTCAACACTCGAACGGGAACCGCAACCTGTTTCTTCGTCTTCCAAGCAACAAGCGAACCACCAAGAAACACACAAGTAAGCGTAAAGCGAACGACGATCCGTAGGATCACTCGCCCACGTAGCATCCGAATAGCACTGGAGCTGGAGAGAGCTGGAACGGGGAAAGAAAAGGCGACGAGTGATCGTGCCACGAAGATAACGAAGAACACGGAGGAGATGACTATAGTGAACAGTGGTAGGATGAAAGGACACAGATGTCGCCTAGAGGGGGGGGGTGAATAGGCGATTTAAAACTTTTACGAGATGGGCTTAACAAATGCGGAATAAAACTAGCGTTTACTTTGTCAAGCCCAAAGCCTATATGCTATTGTTCACCTATGTGCACCAACAACTTATTCTAAGCAATGGTTCACCTATGTGCACCAACAACTTATGCTAAGAAATACAAGCAAGTATGTGATAGCAAGATATATATAACTTCAAGCACGAAGGCTATCACAAGGTAAAGTGCATAAGTAAAGAGCTCGGGTATAGAGATAACCGAGGCACGCGGGAGACGATGATTTATCCCGGAGTTCACACTCTTGCGAGTGCTAATCTCCGGTGGAGAGGTGCGGTTGCTTAGTGCTCCCGAACGCCACAAGAGGCTCACCTTGAGGTGTGGTTGCTCGATGCACACCAACGCCACAAAGGCCTCACCCCAAGATGCGGTACTCACACCACACACCGAACGCCACGAAGGCGCCTCACCTAAATCTCCGGTGACCCTCGCCACAAAGGCCTAGGTCACGGTTCCACTAAGGGATTTCCTTCGAGGCGGAAACCGGGCCTTACACAAAGCTTGGGGCACGCATCCACAACTTAATTGGAGGCTCCCAAGAAATCGCCACAAAGGCCTCAAATCCGTCTAGGGTTCCAAGAACCCAAGAGTAACAACTTTCTTGCTTTCACTTCCACGAATCACCGTGGAGAACTCAAACCGATGCACCAAATGCAATGGCAAGAACACCACAAAGATGCTCAAGAACTTCTCTCTCAAATTCCAACAAAGCTACAAAAGCTATTGGGGGAATAAGAGAGAAGTACAAATAGGAGGAGAAACACCAAATTTCTCCAAGATCTAGATCTAGTGGATTCCCCTCACAAAGAGAGGGATTTGATTGGTGAATATGTAGATCTAGATCTCCTCTATCTTTCTCTCAAATAGATGCAAGATTCATGGGAGGGAGAGGGAGATAGCAAGCTCAAAGAAGGTCAACAATGGGGGCAAAAACGAGCTCAAACGGATGGGAAACTTTGGGGAAGAAGACCCTCTTAAATAGGGCAAGAGAAATCTGCCCGTTATGCACAAAACTCGTGAAAACCGGAACTTCCGGTCATTTGGGGCGGAACTTCCGCCCCCCGGAAGTACCGGCCAAGTTCCGGGTGAAGTCGGGCGTCCCCGGAAAGCTTACAGTATACTTTTGCGTGCAGATTCGTCATTTCCGGAAGTTCACCGGAAGTAGGGCGGAAGTTCCGGCCCACCGGAACTTCCGGTCGTTTGGGGCGGAACTTCCGGCCAACTTCCGACCAAAAAATGGCTTCACGGAAACTTGAATAACTTTTGCATCCGGACTCCGATTTTGATGATCTTGGGCTCGTTTCGAAGCTAGTAACAAGCTCTACAAGATCATGCAGGGAACCATCATAGTCCAATAAGGTAGGATATAAATAAATGATGAAAGGTTTGACCTATCTAAAAAAGACATGCCGTAGAAACCTCCAACCTCGAAAATGCAACAACTTGAGTTAGGAAACTCGGATTTGGGTGAAACCAATTTTGTTGTAAAGAAGATGACAAGAGCTACCCCACAAAGAGTGAAAAGCTTAAGAACAAGTGGGGTAGGTTTTTCTATGTATTTCAGAGTGAAACCTCTCAATACGAGAAACCGAGAAAAACTCCAATATCGAAAACGCAACAAGTGATTCATGCGGAATCCGTTTTCGATGAACTAGAGCTTGTCATGAGAATAAGCACAAGCTCTAAAACACCATATGGACAATATACAAATAACAACCAAGAAAGATGATGCAAGGATGCAAAGGTTTGAGCTCTCCGAAGGATACGATCGAGTTACTCACTCGAGAGCCCTCTTGATAGTACGGCAACTAAACTATAAACCGGTCTCCAACTACACTATGAGACCGGTGAGAAAGAAACCCTATCAAGAGCAAACCTTATACTTGCGCATTCCACTTGAGCTCGATGATGACGATCTTGACCGCAACAAGATGGAACGCCTTTCTTGCTTGTGCTTGCTTGACGAAGTATTGTAGATTGCTCCCCCATAAACCACCATGGGAGAGCTTCTTCTTCGGTGTAACTTCATATATCCATGATCACCATATGGATGGCAAGCTTCAATCAAAGGATCTCTTCAAGATGGCTCATCTTGAACTTGCACTTCATTTCTTCATACTTCATCATGTTGATGTCTTGAAGTAACTTGAGGGCTCACTTCATCTTCATCTTCAAGACATACTTGACACTTGATATCCTTCATCAATTTCTTCTTATTGCAACCTAATACAAACATGTTGATGTCCTGAAGTAACTTGATGGCTCACTTCATCTTCATCTTCAAGACATACTTGACACTTGATATCCTTCATCAAATTCTTCTTATTGCAACCTTGAAGCCAACATATGGTTCAAGAATTGCCTATGGACATCTCCTACAAATATAACTCAATGCAAACATTAGTCCATAGGGATTGTCATTAATTACCAAAACCACACATGGGGGCTCCATGCACTTTCAATCTCCCCCATTTTGGTAATTGATGACAATCTCTTTGAGAGGGTTTATATAAGGAATTGATGTAACAAACAAGTTGAATATATAGAGCAAACTCCCCCATAATATATGCATGTGTGAATGATCTTGAGTTTCATTGCATATATTGGCATTCAAAGCCTAGTGGAGTTTCCTCTAACTATTCAACTATGCAAAGCAACAAGATGCAATGCAATAAAGGCACATGCTTAAGCACAAAGCAAAGACATAACCAAATTCCCTTAAACCCTCCAAACTTCTCCCCATTGGCACCAATTGCCGAAATGGGTGAAAAATTTAGAAGGCCAATATAGTGAGAGTTCCTCCATAGCGTGTGCATTTCTCATAATTTGAGTGGAATCAAATGCACATATCCAATTACGAATATTCGGAAGGAATCACACCATAGATAGGATCAAAGATTGCAAAAAGATAACAAAGTCAAGAAGCTTCTACAAATGAAGCAAGCAACCAAATGAACCACAAAGAAGATACCAAAAGAAAGATAGATATTATAAGATCAAGAAGATTGCTCTAAATAATATGAGGAAGCTCCCCAAGGTTTGTGCACAAAACAAGACAATTTGCATTGGAGTATAAAGTGCACAAACATGGAATCATCACTCCCATAATATCATTCAAAAACAAAATATACCAAGTGAATCAAACTTTAATGATCACCAAAAGATAGTGACTTAAATAAAATGAGGAAGCTCCCCAAGGTACATGCATAAATTAAAATGTTGCATTTGAATACAATATGCATAACATGGAATCCTTACTCCCTCATTACCATTTAAAACACAAATTTGCAATAGATCATAGATAGAAAATTAAGCTTAACACTTGCAACAAACAAATGGTTGAGCAACAATTAAGAGGCACCATAATAAAAGGCTCAACCAAGAGGATATGTGAAAGGCGTGATAAAGCATATTATAAGACTATTACAAGGATGAGCAAAAAACATCATCATAGTCTTCAATGAATTATATTGCTTAGCATGACCAATCAACACGCAATAAAAAAATATCAAGAGGAGATGTATCATCTCTTATGTGTATAAGTTTCTCTAAGTGGGCAATATCACAAAGATATTTATTCACAAAGAAACATGCACACACAAAATGGATACGCAAGAAAAATAGTATGATATCCAAGACGAAGTCATGCAATATACCAATAAGAATTTTTGCTTAGTAGCATGGCCAAAGGCTCAATTTTTTCTTATTGTACATTCATGAACTTCAAACCACAAACAACTAAAATACATCACAAATATCAACAAGGGATAGAAGATAGTTGGGATGCATTTGAGAAAGGCAACAAGTATCACAAACGGGGATACCAAAAAAAGTAACTAAATTTGCACTTTCATCTATATTGCACACATGTGAGAGCTTTGAGGAATTGATATGCAACAAAATTGCTAGATAGGCATAGTTGGGATGGATGAATCATGAGCATGATTTAAAATACTTTCCAACAAATGCACTCATATCAAATTACTCACATTCACAATAAAGAGGTTTCATTAAGACTTTTGCAAGAAGCACAACATTTGCAAATCAAGAGATTCATGCCAAGATGCAACCATAAGGTTGGATACAAGAAAAGTATGCATGAGAAGATACTTGTTACCAAGATAGCATTGGTGTGGATGTAGTAGATATGTGTTCGTTGACCATCCTAGCTTGCCTCAAGTTACCATTGAGTCACCACTTCTTTCCAAGAGTGAGACAAGCATCCAATGCATATCCATTGTACCTAACACAAAGGTAAGTACAAAACGGTCCCCAAACTAATTGGGTCCGAAGTAGTTAGACACACTACAACATATAGGACAAACTCCACAATTCTATGTGCATGTAGATATGAAAATGAATTTCATGCACATCTTAGCCAAATTAGGATTTGATGGAGTTTACCCTATATATTGGATCAAAGAAAGTAACACATGCCATAAGATATACATATATTAAATATGCATGCACAATACTTTCAAGAACCAAAGGAAGATACAATTTGGACAAAACACCAAATAAATCACTAGACAATGGTTGCCCAAATTATATCAAAGAATCAAATCAACACAAGATTGACTCCAAAGACTTATCTCATTATAAGAAGCTAATTAAACCGAAACACAAAGGAATGAGATAACCAACTCCCAAGAGAGCAAGGTTCCAACAAATAAACGAAACCCTCGAAACTTTTTATGATGGCACAAAGTACCAAAAAGAAAATTTTATGTCTCCCAAAACCAAATTTTTGATAAAGATCAAGAGAGGTTAAGCATTCTAATAATATAGAAGAGCTCCCCAAGTTTGGTGCGTTATCTAGGATTTTTATATGAATACAAAATGCACAAAACTAGGATCATCACGCTACCTATATCTTCTAACAATGCTAAGAAAGTTTGAATAGACAACTTAGATCCATAAGATGCAAGGAAGACACATGGGAGTCAAAGCACAACAAATTCATGGCAATAAATAAGGCAATATAAATACAAGAGCCAATGTAGATATGATCAAAAAAAAAATATCTACCTCATAATTTATTACCACTTGTCCTAGGACAAGAGGTATTAGGAAATATTTCCCGGTGGTAGTTTGTAAGTATACATAAGATCATATTTACAACGAATAAAGCATATGGTAAAAGATAAGAGTTAACCATCATGCAAATATAGTTTCTTGATAGCTTCATTTAGTCATACCAACATGCAAGGCAATTAATAGTACATGCAAAGCAATTAATAGTATGACTTGAAGCACATGGTTTCCCAAAAATGTATTGAGGGACATGTTGTGAAAAACCATGCCAAGAAAAACTTTCACAAATAAGATCCACAAAGATATTAGCAATGAAGCTATTTAAGCAAATTGGAGCTTGTTTGAGCAAACATGCCACATGGGAGAGAGATAATTTACGATATCAATTCTATGTGACACAACCTCAAATGTTCACATTTTCTAGGCTTGTAATATGCACAAAGCTTATTACTCCCCCATAATGTGATAAGGAATTTATTTTCACAAGAGGCAAATAAGATTCAACTAGAGATATTAATGGACATTAGAATTTGAATTTCTCATGAAGATGACATACCACATAGAGACTAGATAATCTTGCAATATCAATTCTAAGTGATATTCCTCATGTACACACATTGTTAGGATCATGAACTTCTCAAAGAAATATCACTCCCCCAAAATGGGATAGTCCATTAATCGCTCAAAAGAGCCATATAAGATACAACAAGATGCAAAGTGGCTCCAACACAAACACAAATACATGGTGTGCAACCCAACATGCATAGACTTGATTTCTCAAGAAAAGCAAGTAGGAAGTACAACATATACAAACACATGTTAGGAACAAAAACTAACACATGCAAAGGGGCGAGTAACTTTCAATATAAATGAGTTTAGCACATGTTACCGCAAGGAGGAACATTGATCATATGATAGAAGCAAGATAACCAAGACTTGGCTTGATAATATAAATGATGAAGATCCCTTAATTCTTCATGATGTAGCCAAGTCTCCAATGCCCTCCAACACGCACCTATTGATCAAGTTTTGGATTGTTGGTCCCCAACTAAGTTGGGTCCTAAGAGGTTAGTCACAATAGGCTTGGCAACCCAAATGGTTCTTTTCTTGACACCACTTTGGGCACCAACAAATTTGGCAAACACATTGCCACCCTCATCCTTACGAAGAGAATAAACATCATCAATGGTGATAGAGTTGGATGAGGTACCAATAGTGCAAAAGGAGGAGATGTGGCCCTTCTCACGACATATGTAGCAAGTTCTTTTCTTCTCCTTCTTCTCACTAGATTTCTCCACAATGGGAGCATTGGCTTGATTCTTCTTGGGAAGTGGAATTTCTTCAACTTGAGGTTGAATATGAGTTTGAGCTTGAGGCCGCTTCCCTTTTTGCTTCTTCTTCAAAGGGCAAGATCTAACATGGTGCCCTTCAATTTTGCACTTGAAGCAAACAATCTTGGCCGGGTCTTTGACTTGTACTTGGCCCTTCTTCTTGTTGTTGTTGTTGTTGTTGTTGTTGTTGTTGTTGTTGTTGTTGTTGTTGTTGTTGTTGTTGTTGTTGTTGTTGTTGTTGGACTTGTTCTTGTTGTTGGATTTGAATCCAAGTCCACTCTTGTCATTGGGGGATTGTTGCACACTTAACATCGTGTCAAGTTTGCATTTCCCTTCATGACTCTTTACCAAGTCGTTCTTCAAAGAAGAGACTTGGGCCTTGAGCTCTTTGATTTCCTCTACATGGTTAGTAACAACACAAGCACTAGAGGAAGTAGAACCTTCATTGTTAGAGCAAAAAGGCAAGGAAGATAATTCATCACAAGATTTAGCAATATTATGAGTGGATGAATTACTAGGACTAGCACATGGAAATATAACATTTTGAGTAGTAGTGCTAGTACCCACATGAGGCTCACAAGGTGTTGCCTTAGATATTATAGCCTCATGAGCTAACTTTAGCCTATCATGAGAGGCTAGAAGATCCTCATGGGAGCTAGAAAGCTTTCCATGATTTTCTTCCAATTTCCCATAATTGCTAGTTAGCAAATCAAGTTGAGCCCTTAGCTCAACATTCTCCTTCAAGATAGATGCTTCACAAGAAGTCGAGTTAGTAGCACAAGCATCATCACAAGACATATTAAGAATAGAAGGTAACATAGCATGCTCTTTTAAATAGGACGCTTGAAGTTGCTCATGGGACTTGGTGAGGATAGAGTGTTCGCTCTCCAAGACCTTGTGGGCCTTGTCTAGATCATCTAGATCCTTAACAAGTTTATCATGACCAACACCTACTTTGGAATTTTCCTTTTTAAGCAATTTTACTTGAGCTTTAGCATGGTCTCTTTCCTTAGTGAGTTTAGAAACTATTTCATTTTGAGACACTTCAAGGGTTTCAAGTTGCTCTTCAAGAGAGGCTACGGTCTCTTGTTCTTCTTCAAGATCATTCTTTAGTGATGCTACATCATCGGCATACTCTCGTTCAAGAGCACCCTTTTTATCAATGGTGTTCTCATGCATCCAAATAAGTTTTTGGCTCTCAATAGCGGTAGTCAAGATTTCAAAGAAGTGAGTGCTAGCAATTTTATCTTTGCAAATAACCTTGAATACACTCTCACCTTTATCGCGTAGAGAGACAACCCAATCCTCTTCTTCATATTCATCCTCATCCTTATCACCACGAGAAATATTAGGTTCTATGGTAGGAGGTACCGTGGAACCCTTGGCCATAAGGCATATATGAGGACCGTGAGATAAAAATGAGGAGTTACTTGAGGCTCCTTTCAAGATCTTGTCTTGACCAATAGAATCTTTGGTTTCCTCTACATTGTTAGCCACACAACAACTAGAGGAAATATAAGCATTTTTATCATGGCCACAAGACAAATCAAGCATATCATCATGAGATTTATTCAAGCAACTTACACATGATATGCAAGGACTATCAACACAAGCATGTAAATCATTTCTAGTGCTAGATGTGTTTAAGTCCAAATATGAAGCATTGCAATGAGATAGAGATGAAGAATCATCAATAGTAAGCTCAATATCAACATTGCAATTTTCATCACCACTCACCATATCATTACCTTGTGTCTTACCACACTTTGGTGAAGTGGATGAAGATGAGAACTCATCACGGCCGGAAGTGGAAGCAAAACAATCATCCTCAATGATATTGGACACATCATATTTATCTTGAAGCTTTGTCCATAATTCATGAGCGCTCCCAAAAGGCATGATTGAAGAAGTAACTACATTGCTCACAACAATGGAAAACACATGAGAAGCAAGAGCATCGAGGCAAGAGTTTTTCTCCTCCTCAAGAGATAAATTTTGAGGATCCTTAGGAGAAGAAAAACCCATGTCAAGAAATCGCTCCATGTCCGGGGACATACGCCGCAAAATATTAAGCACATAAATTTTCCATAGATCATAATTTGTGCCATCAAATATAAACAAGTTATTGTGCGCTAATCCCCTAACCGACATCTTTACTCTCAAGGCGGTGAAGCCTAAGAATGAGAGACCTTGCTCTGATACCAATTGAAAGGACACGGATGTCGCCTAGAGGGGGGGTGAATAGGCGATTTAAAACTTTTACGAGATGGGCTTAACAAATGCGGAATAAAACTAGCGTTTACTTTGTCAAGCCCAAAGCCTATATGCTATTGTTCACCTATGTGCACCAACAACTTATTCTAAGCAATGGTTCACCTATGTGCACCAACAACTTATGCTAAGAAATACAAGCAAGTATGTGATAGCAAGATATATATAACTTCAAGCACGAAGGCTATCACAAGGTAAAGTGCATAAGTAAAGAGCTCGGGTATAGAGATAACCGAGGCACGCGGGAGACGATGATTTATCCCGGAGTTCACACTCTTGCGAGTGCTAATCTCCGGTGGAGAGGTGCGGTTGCTTAGTGCTCCCGAACGCCACAAGAGGCTCACCTTGAGGTGTGGTTGCTCGATGCACACCAACGCCACAAAGGCCTCACCCCAAGATGCGGTACTCACACCACACACCGAACGCCACGAAGGCGCCTCACCTAAATCTCCGGTGACCCTCGCCACAAAGGCCTAGGTCACGGTTCCACTAAGGGATTTCCTTCGAGGCGGAAACCGGGCCTTACACAAAGCTTGGGGCACGCATCCACAACTTAATTGGAGGCTCCCAAGAAATCGCCACAAAGGCCTCAAATCCGTCTAGGGTTCCAAGAACCCAAGAGTAACAACTTTCTTGCTTTCACTTCCACGAATCACCGTGGAGAACTCAAACCGATGCACCAAATGCAATGGCAAGAACACCACAAAGATGCTCAAGAACTTCTCTCTCAAATTCCAACAAAGCTACAAAAGCTATTGGGGGAATAAGAGAGGAAGAACAAATAGGAGGAGAAACACCAAATTTCTCCAAGATCTAGATCTAGTGGATTCCCCTCACAAAGAGAGGGATTTGATTGGTGAATATGTAGATCTAGATCTCCTCTATCTTTCTCTCAAATAGATGCAAGATTCATGGGAGGGAGAGGGAGATAGCAAGCTCAAAGAAGGTCAACAATGGGGGCAAAAACGAGCTCAAACGGATGGGAAACTTTGGGGAAGAAGACCCCTTAAATAGGGCAAGAGAAATCTGCCCGTTATGCACAAAACTCGTGAAAACCGGAACTTCCGGTCATTTGGGGCGGAACTTCCGCCCCCCGGAAGTACCGGCCAAGTTCCGGGTGAAGTCGGGCGTCCCCGGAAAGCTTACAGTATACTTTTGCGTGCAGATTCGTCATTTCCGGAAGTTCACCGGAAGTAGGGCGGAAGTTCCGGCCCACCGGAACTTCCGGTCGTTTGGGGCGGAACTTCCGGCCAACTTCCGACCAAAAAATGGCTTCACGGAAACTTGAATAACTTTTGCATCCGGACTCCGATTTTGATGATCTTGGGCTCGTTTCGAAGCTAGTAACAAGCTCTACAAGATCATGCAGGGAACCATCATAGTCCAATAAGGTAGGATATAAATAAATGATGAAAGGTTTGACCTATCTAAAAAAGACATGCCGGTAAAACCTCCAACCTCGAAAATGCAACAACTTGAGTTAGGAAACTCGGATTTGGGTGAAACCAATTTTGTTGTAAAGAAGATGACAAGAGCTACCCCACAAAGAGTGAAAAGCTTAAGAACAAGTGGGGTAGGTTTTTCTATGTATTTCAGAGTGAAACCTCTCAATACGAGAAACCGAGAAAAACTCCAATATCGAAAACGCAACAAGTGATTCATGCGGAATCCGTTTTCGATGAACTAGAGCTTGTCATGAGAATAAGCACAAGCTCTAAAACACCATATGGACAATATACAAATAACAACCAAGAAAGATGATGCAAGGATGCAAAGGTTTGAGCTCTCCGAAGGATACGATCGAGTTACTCACTCGAGAGCCCTCTTGATAGTACGGCAACTAAACTATAAACCGGTCTCCAACTACACTATGAGACCGGTGAGAAAGAAACCCTATCAAGAGCAAACCTTATACTTGCGCATTCCACTTGAGCTCGATGATGACGATCTTGACCGCAACAAGATGGAACGCCTTTCTTGCTTGTGCTTGCTTGACGAAGTATTGTAGATTGCTCCCCCATAAACCACCATGGGAGAGCTTCTTCTTCGGTGTAACTTCATATATCCATGATCACCATATGGATGGCAAGCTTCAATCAAAGGATCTCTTCAAGATGGCTCATCTTGAACTTGCACTTCATTTCTTCATACTTCATCATGTTGATGTCTTGAAGTAACTTGAGGGCTCACTTCATCTTCATCTTCAAGACATACTTGACACTTGATATCCTTCATCAATTTCTTCTTATTGCAACCTAATACAAACATGTTGATGTCCTGAAGTAACTTGATGGCTCACTTCATCTTCATCTTCAAGACATACTTGACACTTGATATCCTTCATCAAATTCTTCTTATTGCAACCTTGAAGCCAACATATGGTTCAAGAATTGCCTATGGACATCTCCTACAAATATAACTCAATGCAAACATTAGTCCATAGGGATTGTCATTAATTACCAAAACCACACATGGGGGCTCCATGCACTTTCATAGGAGCTGAGACAAACTGACTCAGAATATGAACAGGATAAGAAATATCAGGACGAGTGACAGCAAGATAAACAAGACTCCCAACAAGATGGCGATAACGGGTGGGATCAGGAAGAGGATCACCATCGGTAGGGACGAAGCTTAACATTAAGCTCCATAGGAGTATCGACCGTGCGCTCATCCCCAAGAGCAGACACGAGCAAGAAGATCCCGAATGTACTTCTCCCGAGAGATAGAAAAGCCATCGAAGTGGAGGAAACCTCAATGCCAAGAAAATAGCGAAGAGGACCAAGATCGGTCATAAGAAACCGATCACGAAGACGAGCCTTGACAAAGGCAATATACTCGAGATCATCACCGTAATGATCATATCATCAACATAGAGAAGAAGAAGAGTACGTCCACGAGGAGAAGTGTGAACGAAAAGTGCGGGATCATGAAGACTAGGAGAGAAACCAGCAGCAGTCACCACAGAGGCGAAGCGCTCAAACCAGTGCACGAGGGGCCTGTTTGAGACCATAGAGAGAACGTCGAAGACGACAAACCATCCCATCGGGAACAGAATACCCGTGAGGAGGCTGCATGTAAACCTCCTCACTCAACTTGCCATTAAGAAAAGCATTCTGAACATCAAGCCGGGAGACAAACCAGCGGCGAACGTAAGCAACAAGCAAGAAGGGTACGCACAAGTAGTCATATGAGCCACAGGGGCAAAAGTCTCATCATAGTCACGGCCGTGCTCCCGCCGAAAGCCACGAGCCACAAGACGCGCTTTATAGCGCTCAAGAGATCCATCGGAGCGAGTCTTAATTTTATAGACCCACTTACACGTGATAGGACGAACACCGAAGGGGGAGAAACAAGATCCCAAGTGCCGGTGCGCTCAAGCGCAGCCGATCTCCTCAGCCATGGCAACCTCGCCATTCGGGATGACGCTCGGCATCCCGATAAGAAGTCGGCTCGGAAACGACGTAAAGACCATACCGACTAGGAGAGTAACGAGCTGGAGCACGCCGCCGACGAACAGAGCCGTGAAGGGGGAAGGTCATCAGCGGAGGACAACTCATCAGAAGAAGAGGAAGAAGGGACAACATCAGAAGGATCCGAAACCGGAGAACGAGGAGTACTAGGGGGACTAGACGGAGGAGAGGATGGCGCCAAAGGGGGCGCATCAGGACTAGGAGGGGGAGGAGACGGGATAGCAGGGGGTGCATCCGGAAAAAGAAGAAAAGAGATATCATCCACCGGGTAAGTACCCGAGGTGGGGCGAGGATAGAAGGGACGCGTCTCATCAAATGTGACGTCACGAGAGATGCGCATCCGACGACCAACGGGGTCCCAACAGCGATAGCCCTTATGCTCATCATCGTATCCGAGAAAAACACACTCACCGTACCGAGCGGTCAGTTTAGTGCGTTCGCGAGGAGACAGAAGGACATAGCAGACGCAACCAAATGAACGGAGAGTCGAGTAGTCTGGAGAAACACCAGAGAGACGCTCGAGAGGAATGCCACCCTGTAGAGCAGCGGAAGGCTGAATGTTAATGAGGTGGGCCGACGTAGCGACAGCCTCAGCCCGTAAATGTGGCGGAAGAGAAGAGGCAATCATCATAGCACGGGTGGTCTCAAGAAGATGACGATGCTTACGCTCGGCGACTCCATTTTGAGCATGCGCGCCGGGACAAGAAAACCGAGCGAGGGTGCCCTCCTCAGACAAGGACACCACGAAGGTGCCGAGAGATATACTCACCAGCGAGAATCAGCACGGAACACGCGAATGGGTGAGGAATACCGAGTGCGGACCATGGCCGCAAAACGCCGATAAATAGAGAGCACCTCACTGCGAGAGCGCATGAAAAATACCCGGGTGTACCGTGAAAAATCATCAATGAATAAGATATAGTATCGATGGCCCCCTTTCGAAGCGAAGGGAGCCGGACCCCAAACATCTCGAATGGACTAAATCGAACGGTCGCCGAGAGACAGACACACTAGTAGGATAGGGAAGCCGAATCTGTTTGCCTAACCTACAACCCCGACAGAGGTAACGACCCATCTCCGAGACGGACCCCGAAGGCCACGATGAACCAAAGAAGACAGGCGAGAGTCACAAAGGTGACCAAGACGATGATGCCACTGCTGAAAAGAGCCGGTGACAGAGGCAACAACCGGAGGAGAACTGGCAGATGAAGTGGCAGCGGAAGGAACACGAAGCCAGTCTAACTCCCAAAGGCCCGGAGACTGATGGCTACGAGGACCAGCTCCAACCAGGGCATGTGTGCGACGATCCTGAACCGCACAAGACTCAGCGTCAAGAATGACGCGACAACCAGAATCGGTGAGCTGACTAGCGAGAGAAAAGGTTCATCTCGAAGGCGAGGAACATGAGAAACATCGTGGACGAGAGAAAGAGGGAGTAGAAAGGGTGCCTGTACTAGAAACAGGAATAGAGGTACCATCAGCCGTGACAACACGGACAGGAGAAATAAGAGACCGAAGAGCGGACATGAATAGAAGACTCGAAGTCATATGAAAGGAAGCTCCGTAATCCGGATACCACGGGGACGTACTCGACCGTGTAGAAAGTGGTGGTCGCGCAGTGCCAGAAGAGACAGTCACAGAACCAGCAGCGCCCGGCGAGGAAGAGTCTGGAGTAGCGAGCAGACCACGAAGACCCCTGAGAATGTCCTGATCAGAGAATGCAACAGCAGAAGATCCTGAAGAGCCAGTCTGCTGACGATCCTAGAACTGCGGACGTAAACTGGGATCCCGCGTCCAGCAGGTGGAGGAAGTGTGGCCAACCTGGCCACAGTAGGTGTAATGAGGACGAGGGCGGAGACTCGGACCGCGAGGCTGCTGACGTAAACTGGAATCCCAAGCATCAAGCAGGCAGTGAAGCTGCGCTATCTCATGCGCAGAGAGGGGCGCGACTGGAGAGGTTGACGTACAATCAGGTACCGACGAGGAGCTATCATCCACACGCACAGAGGCCACCAAAGGGGGCGACAGAGAGCAACACGCCGATGAAGACAGAGTCGGCAAAGCGCGGTCATAACCACGTGAAGAGGCCGCGAGAGTCGATGTAGAGCGGCAAGCCGACGCAGACGGAGTCGACGAAGCGCGGTCATAACCGCGGGAAGAGGCCGCAAAAGTCGATGTAGAGCGGCGAGCCGACGTATACGGAGTCGGTGAAGCGCGGGCAGAGCCGCGTGAAGAGGCTGCAAACGACGACGAAGAATGGCTACCCGTCATACACAGAGGCAGCGGACAAATACCAAGTATCGAAGGGAGACCCAAAGAGAAGGCGGGATCAGCGGAAGAAGACATAGCTGCTGACAGTTTTTTTTTTTTGATTTATTTTTCGTTTTTTTTTTTTTACCGCAAATCCAACTAGACGAGAAACGGAGCTGAGCAGAGCGGCTCAGATCGGGAGCGAGCGGCTCGGAACAGGAGAGGGCTCAGATCGGGAGCAGAGGCTGGCGGTGGCAGATCAAATCAAGAGCTGAGCAGAGCGGCTCGGATCGGGGAGACGGGCAGAGCAGCCGGCCTCACACGGGCGAGCCTGGAGATCGGACCAGGGGGCGGCGGACCAGCTCGGGTTGCAGGCAGGGGAGACCAGGGGGCGGCGGACCAGGGGGCGGCGGCCTCACACGGCCGGCTCGCGATGCAGGCAGGGGAGACCAGGGGGCGGCGGCGGCCTCACACGGCCGGCTCGGGATGCAGGCAGGGGCGGCCGGCTCGGGACGGATCGGCGCGACGGGAGCACGCGAAAGAGAAAACGGATCGGCAGCGATGACGACGGGAAAAGGCAGCGGCGGCGGCCGGGTCGCGGCGGCAAGATGCCGGGGCGGGGGACGGCTGCGGCTGCGATGGAGGAGGAGGAGCTAACCTTGCTCTGATACCATGTTAGAATAATATGCTTGTTGTATTACCAGGGGGCCAAAGGCCACAATATATAGTACATGTACAGGTGCACATATGCAGAAAGCCCCCTAACATATGGGGAAACTACAATAGACAAATATATACATCTAACAATCTAGATTTAAGAAACCTTATGACAAATATTTACGAAGAGCGACCCGGTGGCGTGCCTGCTTGATCCACTCGCGCGAATCTGCGGATTCGTGTGTTGTGGTGTTCCCCGACCAGATCCTGAGTGCTGGAGGATCTGGATGTTGATGAATCTGAAGACGGCGGTGGTGTGCTTCGCGACGGCATCGAAGGGCCAGGGCGTTACCCCTCCGGGGGCGGTGAGTTGGGACTTCCTGGTTGCCTCGGGGAGTTCATCGATCCTTGGCGTGTGGACGAACATCGGCAGCGGCGCGTCTCTCTCTCGTGCTGGTCGCCGGCGATGTCGGAGCTTAGAAGGTCCTTCTTGCTTTTTCTTGTGTTTCCTGAGTTCATCTGTAAGATCGTTGTTGCAATGAAATCGCCTTCTTCTCGCAAAAAAAAAACTAAAAGCACCAACCAAAAGAAAATGAAATCCAGGTTTGAATATAGTGTGCATACCTGACTGGATATTTGAGATGACATGCATGGATTTGAGAGACCGGATGGGTCGAATCGGACAAAAACCCGATCCAGCGCCCCTAAAGCGGATGGACGCGGCGTTCGGGACGATCCAAAGCCGGCCCAAATCTAGGCCGCGTTTGCGTGGCCGCGGACTCCTACCGCTGGCCGCTCGTGTCCTCCCCTTGTCCTCCCCTAGCCCGCATGTCTACCTCCCAAAACACAGCCTCCTCGCACACATCTTCCACCGCTCCGCCGCCACCTCAGGATCGAAGATTGGGAGCGCTGTCGACGCCGGCCACCATCGTCGAGACGCCGGCAAGCGGTGCGGAAGCATAGAACGTGCCCCGCGCTGCTTTCGCGTCCTCATTGCAGAGTCGGAGGACGCCGTCATCGACGCTGTTGTCCTCTCGCCGTCGCGAGACCTCCCTCCGTCAGCAGCTTCGCAGTTGTCGCCAGAATGGGGCATTTTTTTTTTGCTTCGGTGAAGTAAAGGTGGGAGTTGAGGCAAACCTTGACATTAAAATCGATCTAACAGTAGAGAACAATTCAATCCGACCGTAGAAAATCTGGAGTTTGGTGGATTTGCAACCTCCGGAGGATTCTCTGCAGATATGCGCGGTCTAAGAGCATCCCCACTCGTTGGCGCTCCCCACGCCCAAATTCGGCGAAATTTTCGTCCGGATTGGAGGAAGATTTGGCCTGGGGAGCGCCGAAGTTCCAGCCGTCCCCCCGGCAGGAAACCCCCAACCTCGACCATTTGACATATTTCAAACAAATTTAACATAAAATTTAACAAGTTCGGCGACCAAGAGTACGAAAATTGCTGAAACAAATTCGGCGATAATCAGTACAATGTTTAACAAGTGCTGAAACAAATGAAGCACACAATTTCACAATTTTACAAACAGACAGACTAGTTGGCGTCGGCGTTGGCGTTGCTTCGGAGCCTCCATACGTGCTCCACCAGATCATCTTGCAGCAGCTGATGCATTGTAGAGTCTCGAATCTCCTGACGCATAGCAATGAAGGCGGCCCATGATGGAGGCACCTGGTGATTAGGCTGTGCAAGAGGACCCTCTCTCTCATATGGTGCTTCTTGCTCAGCCAGAGGAACCGGATGCTTTCGCTCATTTTCAATAATCATATTGTGTAGGCACACACAGCAGTTCATCACCTCCCACATCTGATCTTTGGACCAAGTCATAGCGGGAAACCGGACGACAACAAATCTCTGCTGGAGGACACCAAATGCACGCTCGACGTCTTTTCGGCAAGCTTCTTGTTTCTTGACAAACTCGCAAAGTTTGGGGGTGCTAGGGTTCGAGATAGTCTTCACAAATGTTGCCCACTTTGGATAGATACCGTCCGCAAGGTAGTATCCTTTGTTATAGTGCCGACCATTGATCACATAGTCCACCGGGGGAGCATGACCCTCAACAAGCTTGGAAAAGACCGGGGAGCAGTTTAGGACGTTGATGTCATTGTTGGATCCAGGCATACCAAAGAAAGAGTGCCAAATCTGCTTCAAGTATCACAGTGCAGCCTTTTTTGTGACCCTTGTACATTCCCTGCCACGCAAACGGACAGTTCTTCCATTGCCAATGCATGCAGTCAATGCTTCCAAGCATCCCTCGAAAACCCCTAGCTTCATTTGTTGCAAGGATCCTCTGAGTGTCTTCGACAGTGGGTGATCTCAAGTAATAGTCCCCGAACACTGCTATAACGGCCCTGCAGAACCGGTAGAAACAATCAAGGGCGGTGGACTCCGCCATCCGAAGATAGTCATCTGCACCATCACCGGGAGCTCCATAAGCCAGCATCCTCATAGCCACTGTGCACTTCCGCGGTGACGAAAATCCAACCAAACCGAGTGCAATCCGCCTTGCATCCGAAGTAGGGATCAAAGTCTCGGATGGCATACACAATTTGCAGAAATAGCTTTCGCTCATCTCGAAACGACGCCGGAAAACACTCTCACCGTGCAATGGATTGTCGGCGAAGTAGTCGGCGTACAACATGCAGTAGCCCTCCATTCGCCGTCTCGGCTTGCACTTCCGGCGACCTGGTGCCAACCCACCACGTCGACCAGTTGCCAGTCCGGCGTACATGCTTGCCAAGCAACCGAGGATCATCATGTGCTCGTCGTCTTGGGCGGCTGCTGCCATCTCTTCTTGCATAAGCTCGACGAACATCTGCTCCTCCTCTTCGTCCGAGTCCATGGCCGGCGAGGCAAATGGACGAACACCTGACGGGCGTGGTCGAGGCAACCCGAGCCGCGAGCGACGAGGAGCAGGCCAAAGTCGGAAAACAGGCCGGCGGAAGAGCAGCCAGATAGGCCGTCATCGAAAGACGGCGGAATATAAGCAGGTGGGGAAGGAGGGGTGATGGAATCTGGGCAACAAGCCGGCGGGGTGGTGCCGGCGGCGAGAGAGATACGAGGGGTGGGGGAGATTTTGAGCGAGGTGGCGGTGGGGTTCGTGTGTCCAGTCACCGACAGACGGGCCCTTCCCCACTTTTCACTCGTCCGGAGTCCCCGATAGGTCCTCGGGGGGCCGGGGATGGCGTGGGATCGCCGGATGGATTTAGGCCCAAATCCGGACGAAAACGAGGAACCGGGGGCGCGACTGGGCTGAATTTCGCCGTCCGGATGGGAAAACGTCGCTCGGGGGCCTCGTCGGGGGACGAGTGGAGATGCTCTAAATGGATGGTTGTATTGGAGATGCCCTTATCATTAGCACGTACGTAGACCACCGTCGGTAGCGTACATTCAAGTTCGTCCTTTGCTTAAGGGAAATGATCAGATTCCCCTGGGGGATACGGCGTTTGCAACCTCCACCTTGCCTGTGTGCCGCGTGTCCTCGCCACGTCCCGTGGGACCCACCAAGACCGCTTACCTTCCACGCTTTCTTCCTCCTCCGTAGTCCGCACAGTTCCGTTTAATCCCCCTTTTTTTTCTCTTTCTCTCTCTCCAACTCTACCTGCCCACTATGATTGGAGATCGAGCGCCGGCGCCGGAGATCCTGCCGCTGTTGGCTGGCTGCCACCGCGCTTCGCGGCCCACGGCGACGCTGCTGCGGGCGTAACCGACGTCGGGGCCGGCTACCGCTGCACGGCGAGGCGGGCGACCACACCGCCAGGGCCACCTTGATGGGATATCGGGCGCCGAAGATCCTACCGCCGCGCTTCGCGGGCCACGGCGTCGCTGCTGCGTGCGCTACCAACATCGGGGCCGGCCGCCGTTGCGCATCGCGACCAGCGTCGCCCGCCTCGCCGCTGCCGGTCGGACCTACGATGCGGTCCAGCTTCTCAGTGGCGGCAGCTGCGGCGTCCGGCCGCCGAAGGAGCTCCGTTAGGGCCCACGCCATGGTCATCCGTGCCTCCCGCAATGATTCCTGGTAGACTGCCTTTGCGCCGTCGCGTGGGAGTCTGGCTCCTGGATGTCCCAACCATAGTGCTACTATTGGCCAACTTGTGTGCTACCAACGCCAGCCGGGGAAGCTACACATGTATTGCGCGTTGCTACTGTATGGGGTCCTGATTTGGGGACTTTGCTCCGCTAGCTAGATAGATATATACTTTCTGCTATTTTGCTACCTCGAAGTGCTACGAAGCCGCGATGCTACAATAGTGTATTTTTCTGCTACAATTATTATACTGTTTTGCTACTTTTAGTACAAAATTATGCTATGATGTCTCCGACGAGGTTGGGTTTGCTACAATAGCATAACTTTTTTTGCTACTAGGTCTCCGGCGAAATCTTCGGCAAGGTCTCCGGTGAGATATAGGTTGATGTCTCGGGCGAGATTGCTTTTTGCTACAATGTCACAATTTTTTTTGCTACGCGGTATCCGGCGAGGTCTCCGGCGAAACTCCGGCGAGGTCTCCGGCGAAACTCCGGCGAACTCAACTCTTTTCTTTTATTTCATAGGCGAACCGTTTTTTGCTACATGCGATTGCTGCCGGGGTGTTATTTTTGCTACCGGAGGTGTTCTTTTGCTACATGCAAATCTGACCGTACATGATGTCGATCCGACGGCTGGGGACCCGGAGCTGGGAAATCAGATCCCCCGGAGGACGCCCAACACTTTCCTTTGCTTAAACGTTTTCCTTAAGCTCCTACATTTTTGGCACTAATTTCTACACTACTTAAAAATGAGGAACATGTTCCTTATTCTGCCAATATGTCAATTTTGGTCGTCCTTCCTCGCTCGCCCTGCACGCCGAACTAACTGGGCCAAGCCCAACTAAGCCCTGCGGCTGAAACTCCCCTCATGCCGCCGCCCCTCTGCCCCTGGCGCTCCACCGCGCGTTCTCCCTCCTCACCCGCGCCTTCCTCCTCCCCCGCGGCGGCCACCACGACGCTCGCCTCCTCTCCGCGCACCTCTCTCCGTCTCCTGCTCCGCCCCCACGCCCTCCGTATCCCTCAACGCCGCCGCCCGGATCCCCCATCTACGTGGCAGGTGGCACCCTCGTCCGCAGCTCCATTCCCTCGTCCTACGCGCACGTCTCCACAAGCCTCATTCAGACCTACTTATCGTGCGGTAGCATAGCCTCTACATGTAGCGTGTTTGATGAAACGGTCCACAAGGACATCTTCTGCTGGAACGTCACGATCTCGGGGTATGTGAAGTCTGGGAACTTGGCGTGCGCGCGGGCTGCGAACTGTTTGATGCTATGCCGCAGAGGAACGCAGTGTCCTGGACGTTGGGGCGTATGCACAGATGAAGCGGCCAGTGGAGGTGATCGAGGTGTTCCGGAGGATGCAGGGTGGGGGAGGGGATCGAGCCTGATGGGATAGTGTTGCTGTAGGCCTGCGGGGATCTTGGCGCGGTTGATTTGGGCGAATGGGTGCACAGGTCCGTGTTGAAGTGGGGCTTATGCTGGCATATACCGCTGATGAATGCAGTCATCGACACGTACCTCAAATGCGGGTGCGTCGGCGGTGGAGGTGTTTGAGGGCATGGAGAAGAAGAGCGTTGTGAACTGGACAACGGTGATCGCTGGATTCACGTTGCATGGCCTTGGCTTGAAAGCTGTTGAGATGTTTTGCCGGATGGGGAGGGAGAATGTGGCGCCAAATGATGTCACTTTTCTTGCGATCCTGTCGGCGTGTAGCCACATTGGACTGAATGATTTGGGTCGCTGACATTTCAATATCATGATATCCCAGTAAGGGATTAAGCTGCGAGTCGAGCATTATGGATGCATGGTCGATTTACTTGGCCGTGCTGCTCAAGACTTGGTTAAGGGCATTCCTTTCATGGCAAACGCAGCAATATGGGGAGCTCTTCTTGCTTCCGCTCACACCCATGGTAATGCTGAGCTTGGGGAACAAGCTTTGCATTAAGACATATTTTAAATAAAATAGGTGGTGTTTGTGTGCAGAAGGTCAAAATTGAGATAGCTAATCTTTGATGGACTCCTCGTTGCATGAGAGATTTGTTCTTATGATCCAAACTGTACAAGCCTTTCAGCATTGGTTACAGGTATGGGAACCATTTCCTGACTAGCGTCAGCTTCTTACTTGATAGTTTTTGTTTTTGAGCTGTTCTTAGAGCATGTCTAACAGGCCCCGTATATTTTCGCCCCTTAAAACGCGAGTAGAGGGCCCTGTATTCACTTTTCGCCGGCCGAAAATTCGTCCAAGCTAGCAGACCCCGTATAACTAAACTGTAAAAGGGAATATTCCCAAATATGCCAAAAAAAATTCATCTTCTTCATCCTCTCCTTCTTCCTCCTCTGGCCACAGCCACAGCCCCTGCCCAGCCCCTGCTCCGCCCCGTCCCGGCCGGCCCCCGCCGTCGCGCCTGCCGCCGGACCACGGCCGCCCGCCGCCGCCCGCCAAGGCCCCGCCCGCGCGCTCGCCCTGCGCCGCGCGCCCGCCGCCGCCCGGAGCTCGCCCCGCGCCCCGCTGGCCCACGGCCGCCCGCCCCCGCCCGCCAAGGCCGCGCCGCGCGCGCTCGCCCTGCGCCGCGCGCCCGCACCCGCCCCGCGCCCTGCCTACCTCGTGCCGCCGCCGCCCGCCACGGCTGCGCGCGAGCCACGGCCGGCCACGCCCGCACCGGCTGCGCTCGCTCCCGCCCGGCCGCCGCCGGCCCGGCCGCGTGCCCCCACGCCGTCCGCGCCCGCTCCGGCTGCCCGCACGCCGGCCGCGCCCGCTCCCGCTCCGGATGCCCGCCATGGCCGCACCGGCTCCAATGGACAGAAGCAGTTGCTAGCTGAAATTTCAGCCCGCCAAAGGTGAGGGGTTGGCCCTGTATTCCCCCTCCCGCCCTGCACAAGTAAGGGGCGACGACCCGCCCCGTACTCGAAAACAGCAAAAATCGAAGCGGGGGCCGATTTTACGGGGTCTGCTAGACGACCGGGTAGAGCTCTACCCCGTATATCGGCGGTTATTATACGGGTTTGGCCCTTTTAAGGGGTCTGTTAGACCTGCTCTTACTTGATAGTTACTGATTACTTGTTTCCTCTTTGCTTCTCCTTTTGCAATATACATAGATCAACCTATGTGAATTCTCTGTATAGCTCCAAGAAATATCTGGTTTTGTAAATACTTCAATGGTTGTTTACATGAGCAGGCTATCTGGTTTGTGAAAGCATGTGCTTTTATCTAAAAAATGCATTAAACATGTACTTTATATACTGCTTACATGAGTAAGATATCTGGTTAGTGTGGAAACATGTGTCTTACTACAGAGGTGCATTGCATATTTCAGAACTGCAGTGGTCTCACCTCAATTGAACCGATCTATCTTTAACCTTTTTGGGGATGCTCTTAGTATTATTTTCTTGAAAAAAGGGAGATGTGTGCTTTTGTCTTGTGAAACATGCATCTACAAGCTAGCCCGCTAGATTAACGTAGCGCGCACTCACGCACATACAAGCCAGCTATCTTGGTAGATTGTCTAGATGTGTAGAGGTAGCACTCAGGTGCAGCACCTACAATCACCTTACTAGATTGGCTATATCGATGTAGTGAATATATCAGAACTTGTAAGTTAAGTTTATGAAGCTCTTTTTTGTTTGTTTGTACAATGCAGGTTTCATGGTTCAGAGCGTATACCTTTCCTCCACACGCGCCCCCCTACTCGCCACCAGCGGTCAACGGAAGCTGACGGGGTAGTGTATCACCAGGTACCATTATTCCTCTGATCCTCCTTATCTTCCCAATGTTTGCTTTTCCAGGATGTCAAGATTGATTTGTACATAGATTTTGGACACACACTTTTGTCAATTGCGAAAGCGTAAGAGCCCTTTGTTGCTTGACATAGAATTTTGCCTTTTGATCTTGCTCAGATTAATAGAGTTAGAGACACCAATTTGGAAAAAGAAATGAGTATTGTGGTTTATTTATTTGAACATGGAGTGTATTCGCTCAACGATGATTTGTTTGTTGTTTCATACCTGCAGCTTACTTCCACTTTGTGCTAGGGATAATTTGTATCAGCCATAGGTACTTAAGCTGATATATTCTAAAAGACTAAAAGTTCTACTTAATTTTTTGTTTGTTTGGCCTGAGATCTAAATTGTGTTGGCCCTTTCAATGGACTATTTGATAATTTGGTGTAATCACTGAATGTGGACAGAGGTGAGGGCCTAACCTGAGGTGGAAGGAGGCTGCAGGGAGGAACTCTCTCTTCTTAGGGTTACAGAGATAGAAGCACCTTATATAGGTCAGGACTGGGCTGGGCCAAATGGGCCAGAACGAGAGAACAAGAAAACAGCCCAACGAGACACACCAACAGTTGTCCAACACTCCCCCTCAAGATGGGTGATAAATGTCAATCATCCCCATCTTGGCAACGGCTAGATTACACTCCTTTGAGCCCGAGTCCCTTTGTTAAACGAGTCTGCCACTGTTGTCCCGATCTCACATAAGCCAATGAGATAATCCCCGCATCAATATTTTCTTTAATAAAGAATCTGTCTATCTCCACATGTTTAGTTCGCTCATGCTTGGACAGGGTTATTTGCTATGTTTATGGCAGACATATTATCACACCACACTTTCAAGCTTCCTTGCCTTAAAATTTTCAGCTCTCTTAGAAGGTTTCGTACCCACAACATTTCACCCAGGCCCTATGACATAGCTCTGTACTCAGCTTCGGCTGTTGATTTCGAGACAACAGATTGTTTCTTACTTCTCCATGACACCAAATTTCCTCCAACAAAAACACAATACCCTGAGGTGGATCTTCGATCATCTAAGCGACTAGCCCAATCTCGCATCACAATATCCATCTACATTTAGGTGTCCATTACTTTTAAACAACACTCCTTTTCCCGGAGTGCCCTTCAAGTATCTCAAGATTCTTTGAGCTGCTTCCAAGTGTCCATCCCTCGGATCATGCATATAGCGACTCACTACACTCACTGCAAATGATATATCCGGTCTCGTGTGGCATAAGTATATTAGTCTTCCAACAAGTCTTTGATATTTCTCCTTGTTTATGGGTTCCCCGGACTCGCTGTGATTTTAGTGTTCGGTCAATAGGTGTTGAAGCCACTCGGCACCCCGAGCATGCCCATATCATCTAAGAGATCCAATGTATACTTTCTTTGAGATAGTGATATCCCTTTTGACGATCTTGCAACTTCTATTCCAAGGAAGTATCTAAGTTTTCCCAAATCTTTCACCTCAAAGGCCTGACTCAAGCATCCTTTCAGTTTTGCAATTTCCACAACATCATCTCCCGTGATGATAATATCATCAACATACATAGTAAGGATAGTGATTTTCTGCTCCGAATGTCTGTAAAATAAGGTATGGTCTCCATTGCATTGACCATAACCCATGCCACACACCACTTGTCTGAACCTGTCAAACCAGGCCCGTGGAGATTGTTTAAGACCATATAGAGATTTCTTCAGTCTACATACCTTCCCTTTAGTTTCAGGTCTGACAAACCCTGGTGGCATCTCCATATACACCTCCTCTTGAAGATCACCATGCAGAAATGCATTTTTGACATCAAGTTGATGCAAGGGCCATCCGAAATTTGCTGCACAAGAGATCAAAATTCTGACAGTGCTCATTTTTGCCACTGGTGCAAATGTCTCATCATAGTCAATGCCATAAGTCCGACTATATCCTCTTGCCACAAGTCTTGCCTTATATCTCTCCACTTTTCCTTCTGCATTTTGTTTTACAGAATAGATCCACTTACAGCCCTCACTGGATTCTTTCCTTTAGGGAGATCTGTCAACTCCCATGTTTTATTTTTCTTCAAGGCCTCTAACTCTTCCATCATAGCATTGCACCATCTCGGGTCCAACCTGGCTGCCTTCCAATCCTTAGGAACAGATACAGTTTGCAGTGAAGCAACAAAAGCCCGAAAAGTGGGTGATAATGCCTCGTAAGAAATATAATTTCCTATGTCATAGTCATCATAACTCAGTCGCTTTGGGGGCCCAACTTTCCTTATCCCTTTCCTTATTGCAATTGGCAAGTCTAGGCTATTATTGGACTCGGTCCGAGATTGATTCTCCTCTGCAGAATCTACACTTGTGCTTCCTTGATTTTCTCGGTCCAATGGGTTGCTCCCCGCCCTTGATCTTGTTGCTCCTCCGAGTGCATCTACTTGTTCCCTTTGTACTTGTCTTCTAGAGTACACAAGTGGATTCTGCAGACCATCTTTGTGGTGGTACAGGTCTAGGTGGTGTAGGTGTACCAGGAATTGCAGGAATCTCCGCAACAATAGGAATTTGTTGATGTTGTTGTTGGTCACCATCTTGCTGCTCTTGATCACCACCTTGTTGTTGCTCCCCCTCTTGAGCATCACCAAGATGGTCAAGCCCCTGGAACAAGCCACTAAGATCACTCTCACCGTCATAAAATGGTTCTGACTCGCGAAACGTAACATCCATGCTTACAAATGTCCTCCTATCAGTGGGACTCCAACACTTGTAACCCTTATGTCTGGAGGAATAGCCAATAAAGATACATTTGATAGCCCGATGATCTAGCTTGCCAACAGATGGCTCGTGATCCCTTACAAAACATGTACAGCCAAAGAGTTTGGGTGGTACAACAAAGTCATTGTTATTGAGAAGGAGTTGGCAAGGAGACTGCATACCTAGAATCTTTGAAGGCATTCTGTTGATCAAATATGTAGCGAGTCATAACCGCCTCACTCCATAAGAATTTTGGAACATTCATGGTAAACATAAGAGATCGAGCCACTTCAAGGATGTGCCTATTCTTCCGCTCAGCAACTCCATTCTGGGGAGGAGTGTCGGGACATGAAGTCTGGTGCAGTATACCTTGCGAAGATAAGAAAGCAGCAAAAGGTTTGTTGATATATTCAGTGTTGGGGCTGCATCTCGCAGCCCCTCTCTTCTTCTACCTCTGACTCTGATCTTTCTTTGTTTCTCTCACAAGAACACACGCTGTGGAAGAAACACACCCGTACACACACTTCACCAAGGAGAAAACTAGCTTTGCCTTTGTCTCCTGGTGAACACACATGCACTACATTTCTCTCTATTTTATTACTCAATGAACAATGCTTACAACTCTTAAATAGGACTTACACACGCACAACCCAGCAGCCAGTGCCTCTAACACCACGTACTAACTCACCCACTAACCTTGACCACTAACACATGACCCGGCCAACACCTCTGCATGCATAGACTTACTCTCGGCCCCTAGCACTGACATGCAGCTAACAACGTACGACTAGATAAGTGACCAATTCACTCGGTCCTACATGACCACTACTCAAACTCAACGGATCAGCTCCAAATCTTCACACACCTGCCGCTTCTCACGACCTGTTGCATCTCACAGCACAGATGCATCACGCTTTGCGCCCACATCGCACGAGCTTGGCATCTCGCCTTACCTAATCACTACTCCATACAGAACTAAAAACGAAAATCAAGATTAGAAGCTAACAATCTCCCCTTAATCTTGATTCTTCATTTTTCACTATGCAGATCACCCTCAACCACTTGCCGCACGCAGCAACCTCTCGCCATGTGGACGACACCATCGCAGCGCCGGTCACCACCATCTTGTCGTGCTTGACGCCCTCGCAGCGCCGCTAACCATGCGTATTGCCACAACTTTGCACTGGTGCTTCTGTGTTGGCTTCACACCAACTCTCCCTGATGACGATGGCATCGCACCACCGCCGTTGGCTCCCAGCGGCATCGCACCGCCGGTCACGTACCTGTTGCCGCCGCCATCACCGTCGCAGCGACTCACCTTGCGGATGGCATCACACCACCAGTCCACCACCTCCTCCTCGCAGCATCGCACTGCAAGTGACATTTAGCGGCATCCCACCACCAACAGCCTCCGCTTCGTGCCGTCGACCTCCACCTCGCATGGAGTTCGCCGACGCCATCGTTGTCGGCTTCTGCGGCATCACACCGCATCGCCTTGTCGCGCAGCATCACACCGCGGTCTTCTCTTGACGTGGACGATGCCTTCTCGATGCCGATCACCACGCCATGCCCATCCGGCAGCGTAGCGCCCCCCACCAGCCGCATCTAGTAGCTGGCTTCCATCTCCCATGGAGTTCGTCGCGCCTCCGCCATGGATCAACCTGGCTCTGATACCAAATGTTGGGGCTGCATCTCGCAGCCCCTCTCTTCTTCTACCTCTGACTCTGATCTTTCTTTGTTTCTCTCACAAGAACACACGCTGTGGAAGAAACACACCCGTACACACACTTCACCAAGGAGAAAACTAGCTTTGCCTTTGTCTCCTGGTGAATACACATGCACTACATTTCTCTCTATTTTATTACTCAATGAACAATGCTTACAACTCTTAAATAGGACTCACACACGCACAACCCAGCAGCCAGTGCCTCTAACACCACGTACTAACTCACCCACTAACCTTGACCACTAACACATGACCCGGCCAACACCTCTGCATGCATAGACTTACTCTCGGCCCCTAGCACCTGACATGCAGCTAACAACGTACGACTAGATAAGTGACCAATTCACTCGGTCCTACATGACCACTACTCAAACTCAACGGATCAGCTCCAAATCTTCACACACCTGCCGCTTCTCACGACATGTTGCATCTCACAGCACAGATGCATCACGCTTTGCGCCCACATTGCACGAGCTTGGCATCTCGCCTTACCTGATCACTACTCCATACAGAACTAAAAACAAAAATCAAGATTAGAAGCTAACATTCAGTACCATTATCAGTTCTGATCACTTGCACCTGAACATTGAATTGGTTTTTCACATATGCACAAAAACTCTGGAAACAAGTGAACACTTCATCTTTGTGACGCATAAGATAAATCCAAGTCATTCTGGAATAGCAGTCAATAAAAGTCACAAAGTACTTCATGCCACTTACTGACACAACAGGACACGTCCATACATCAAAGTGCACTAACACAAATGGGGATACACTTCTGATCCCTCTACTAACATAAGAGGTTCTCGTATGCTTAGCATATTCGCAGGCATCACAACATAATTTGGTTTTGTCCACTCCATTCATTACATCAGGAAAAAACTCGAAACATTTTATCAAACGCCATGTGGCCCATTCGACAATGATGAACTAGTGCCATACTCTCCTTTCCTCCAACAATCGCAACAAGCACCGAACTAGCATCATGCCCCATCTTGTCACGATCTATGTGCCAAAGACCTCTATGCCCGGTTGCGGTCCCAATCTTCTTGCTGCTCTCCCTTTCCCGAATTAAAAACATATATCTATCAACTATTATACGGTAGTCCTGCTCGATCAATCGGGGCACTTAGAGATAGAAGATTTACTGGAAAAGCAGGAACATGTAGAACCGATGACAATTTTATGTTGGGTGTACATTGAACCGACCCTCCCCTTTTATAGATTGTGCTATGCCATCTGCTGTTTGGATAGTGCCTCTATGTGCGGGAGGATACTGAGTATAAGAGTCAAACTCACTAATATTTCCAGTAACATGTTTGGATGCTCCAGAATCAAGAATCCAATCTGAATTAGTATTATGAGTGGCTATAGAAACTCTATCAATATTACCTTCATCTTTGTAGACATAGTGAGCAAAGTTCCCAAAGGTTGCTTCATTTTGTCCTTCTTCCTTTGATTGTCCCCGAGAGGTACCGGTAGTTGACTCTGAAGTCGCTGCCATATGTGCCTTGGGTGATATAGCGTGCTGCTTGTCCTCCACCCCTGCCATACTGATATCCATATGGCTGTCCACTACCTCTGCCATAGTGTTGTCCACCACCTCTGCCATAGTGTTGTCCACCACCTCTTCCATAGTGCTGTCCATATGGCTGTCCATTACCTCTGCCATCACCTCTTCCTCTGTAGCTTCCTCTGCCATGTGTGTATCCTCCTCTCCCCCTACTGGATGTAGCAAAGGAGGTACACTGATGCTTCAAGTGTCCCTTCTGCCCGCAAGTATAGCAGTGTAAGGGTACATTGCCCCTATGTGTGGTTTTGGTAATTAATGACAACCCCTATGGACTAATGTTTCCATTGTGTTTATATGAAGGAATATTCCATAGGTACTACTTGTATTCCATGTGTTGGATTCAAGTATGGATGCCATGAAGATAAAAGTATACCTTGGGTATTGGCATCAAGATCATCGGTTATGAAGATATATATATGTGATATGATCAATAAGAAGAAATGAAGATGGAGTTCTTATGTGGAACTCAATATTAGCCATGCTCTATCTTATGTGAGTATGAGAAGATACAAGGTTGATTTGGGCAAGCTCAAGATGAGCATCTTGAGTGAATCACATGCTTGAAGCTTGCCGTCCATTTGGTGATAATGGACATGTGAAGATGTGCATCAATGAAGCTTTCCCATCATTGTGTATGGGGGAGCATTTGTGAGTATACACGAAGCGACAATGATCAAGTGATGGGATGCGCAAGGCAAAGGTATAACCTTGATAGGTTTTCCTTTTACCGGTCTCAAGGTGGATGTTGGGAGACCGGATTATAGGATAGATAGCCGCACTATCAAGAGGGGCTTTCGGTTGGGTAACTTGATCACATCATCTTAGGGAGCTCAATCCTTGCATGCGTTGCATATTCTTATTGCTTCTTGGTATTTCTCGGTGTGAGGTTCTTGAGCTTGTTGCTAGCTTTACAACAAGCTCAAGTTCATCGAAAACGGAGTTCACATGCATCTTCTATTGCGTTTTCGATGTTGGGTGATTTTACCGGTTATTCATGATATAAGGTTCTACCTTTTATATTCATGATAAAATCCCCTCCTACAAATTCTTGGTTTTTCACTTTCTATTAGATAGCATTCGTTGTTATCTTTCAAACAAAATTGGTTTCATGTTAATCGGAGTTCGGGAGCAATAGTTATTAAAGAAAAGGTAAAGAAAAGAAAAAAAGGGGGGAGGCGGCCGGTTGCCGACCGGCCTGCCGGACCGCATGCCGGCCCACCCGGTCGACCGGGCGGCCACCGGCCCATGTGCCGGCCAGCCCAGCTAGCCCTCCGGTCCGACCGGACCGTAACCGGGCCGCCGTCCCATCCGGCCCAGCGCCCGGCGCCCCACCGGGCCGCCCAGCTGCTCACCCGGCCCGACCGGGGCCTCCTCCGGACCGAGCGTCGCCTCCCTTACGCGCCGCCCACGCGCGGCCGGGGCGCCCGGCTTGCCCCGCCGGGCCTGGCCGCTCCGAGCGGCCCACGCGCCCCGCCCGGCTGGCGGGCCGGCCCGACCGGACCGGCCACCGGCCTCCTCGGTCTCGGGACGGTCGACCGGCTGGGCCGCCGGTTGGGCCACTTTTTGGAGCTTTTTTCTGCCCGTTTTTCTGTCTTTTTCCCCCAACAGTTATTTTTCCACTTGGGCTATAAATACCTTTCTTCCACCTTGAGCCCAGGGAGTTCTTCCCATTCTCTCACCTCCATTGTTGCTATTTGAAGAACTTGCTCTCCCCCTTGATTCCTCCAACCATTCTTGCTCATATTTGAGGATTTGAGAGATGAGATCTAGATCTACACTTCCACCAAACCATTTCTTCTCTAAGTGAGGGAATCTCTTGGGATCTAGATCTTGGAGTCTTTGGTTGACTTTCCCCCTTGTTCTTCCTCTCCAATCTCATCCTAGCATTCGTTGCTTTGGTGGGATTTGAGTGTGAAGGACTTGAACACCTCCGGTGTTCTTGCTTTGCATCATTGCATAGTGTTGAGCTCTCCACCACGATTTGTTCGAGTGAGAGACCGTGAGCTTGTTACTCTTGGAGGGTGACCTCCTAGTTGGCTTGGTGATTGGTGCTCCGGTGATCTCTTCAAGAAGATTGTGAAGAGGCCCGGGCTTCTCCTTCGTGGAGCTTGTGAAGTGGTTGTGGAGCTTGCCATCTCCGGAGCGGAGGAAAAGCTAACCATAAGGAAAGGGCCATTATCCTTCGTGGGTGTGGTTCGGAGAATAGGGTGAGCCTTCGTGGCGCGGGGAATCCTTCGTGGGACCTCCACTCCTCCAAACGTTACGTACCTTGTTGCAAAGCAAGGGAACACGGGAATACATCCTCGTCTCCGCGTGCCTCGGTTATTTCTATACCCGAGCTCTCTTTCCTTGTGATAGCCATCGTGCTTGAAGTACATATATCTTGCTATCACTTGTGCTACATATATCTTGTGCCTATCTTGCTTAGCTCTAGTTGCTATTGTTACACTTAGTTGAGCTTAGCATATTTAGGGTTTGTGCTTGTAAACCAAACGATAGTTTAATTCCGCATTCTTACAAGACAAATCCGCAAGAGTTTGTAATTGCCTATTCACCCCCCCCCTCTAGGCGACATCTCGATCTTTCAATTGGTATCAGAGCAAGGTCTCTCCTTGTTTTAGGCTTCACCGCCTTGAGAGTAAAGATGTCGGCTAGTATAGTGCACAATGACACAATTGTCTTTAATGGCACAAATTATCTTTTGTGGCGAAATTGCTTGCTTTGTAACCTTCGGACCTTGTGTCCTCATATAGAGCAATTTATAGATGTCGGTTTTTCTCCTCCAATGGATTCTCAAAATCTATCTTTAGAGGATGAGAAAAACTTACATCTTGAAGCTCAAGTATCTAATGAGCTTTTATTCTCCTTGAGACCCGATTTTCGTAGGTTCTTGATATATATAAAGAGAAAATCGTCTCATGAGATGTGGATCAAGCTTAAGGAAATGTTTGGTGGATCCACTTCTCAATTGGTCGGTGGTGACTCCGAGGAGCTCTCTTCCCCTTCACATCATGAAGAGCTCCAAGTTGCTTCCACCTCCGGTCGTGATGAGTTATCATCTTCTTCCACTTCACCAACGTGTAGCAAGACACGAGGTAGTGATATGGTGAGTGGTGAGGAAAATTGCAATGTTTATATTGTGCTCAATAGTGATGATTCTTCATCTCTATCCCATTGCAATGCTTCCTCTTTGGACTTGAACACATCTAGCATTGAAAATAATCTACATGCTTGTGTTGATAGTCCTTGCATATCATGTGTAAATTGCTTACATAAATCCCATGATGATATGCTTGCCTTGTCTTGCTCGCATAATCAAAATGCTTCTATTTCCTCTAGTTTTTTGTTGACTAATAATGTAGAGGAAACCGAACACTCTATGGATCAAGACATGTTTTCAAATGAGGATTCAAGAATTTCTTCATCTTCATCCTCCGGTATGCACATGTGCCTTATGGCAAATGGATCAAAGGTATCTCCTACTTTGACTCCTAACACTTCCTCTAATGATGAGAGTGATGATGATGATAATGATGAAGAATATAATATCTTGGTGCATAATATGGCAATGGTATATGCTTCTCTTCATGGTAATAAAGAAGCTCGTGCTAATCTCGAACACTCTATGGATACCTTGAGTAAATATAGGGAAACCATAGTGGAGTTGGAGTCCCATGTTGAAAATGGGGAAATGAGATTCACTCTCCTCAAGCATGAGCTAAAAGATGAGAAGCATACAAATTTTATGCTTACACAAAAATTTGAATCCTATATGCATGAAAATGAGAAAACTATTGTTGATGCTTGTGCTACTAACTCTAATTCTTGTGAAGCATCTATCTTAAAGGAGAATGTTGAGTTAAGGGCTCAACTTGAGTTGCTAACTAGCAATTATAGGGAATTGGAAGAAAGTCATAAAAAGCTCTCGGGCTCTCATGATGACCTTCTAATTTCCTATGATGGGCTAAAGTTAGCTCATGAGGCTAGTATCACCAAGGTAACATCTTGTGAGCCTCATGTGGACATTAGCACAATCTCTACTACAAATGCTATATTACCATGTGCTAGTCCTTGTAATCCATCTAGTCAAACTAGTGATACACCTTGTGTTGGATTACTTTCTTTGCCTTGTTGCTCTAACAATGAAGCTTCTACTTCCTCTAGTACTTGTATTTCTACTAACCATGTAGAGGAAATCAAAGAGCTCGAGGCCCAAGTCCTTTCTTTGAAGAAAGACTTGGAAAAACGTCATGAAGGGAAATCCGCACTTGACAACATGCTAAGCGTGCAACAATCCCCCAATGACAAGAGTGGACTTGGATTCAACTCCAATAACAAGAAAAAGTCCAAGAGCAAGAGAAACAAGAAGAAGGGCCAAGATAAAGTCAATAATCCGGCCAAGTTGGTTTGCTTCAAGTGCAAGGTTGAAGGGCATCATGTTAGATCATGCCCATTGAAGAAGAAGAAGCACTTGAGTGAGAAACAACAAGGGAAACGACCACAAGGTCAAGGTCAAGCTCATGCTCGACCTCAAGTTGAAGATAGGCCACTTCCCAAGAAGAATCAAGATATTGTTCCCCAAGAGAAGAAATCAATAAAGAAGAGAAAGGGGAACACTTGCTACTTATGTCGTAAGAAGGGGCACTTTGCTTCTTCTTGCTTAGGTGGTACCTTATCTAACCCTATAATTGTTGATAATGATTATTCTCTAGGGAAGGATAAGGATGGCAATGTGTTTGCCAAGTTTGTTGGAACTCAAAGTGGTTTCAAGAAAAGAACCATTTGGGTTTCCAAGCCTATTGTGACTAACCTCTTAGGACCCAACTTGGTTGGGGACCAACAATCTCAAACTTGATCAATAGGTACAAGTGGAGGTCATTGGAGATTTGGCTACTTCATGAAGAATTAAGGGATCTTCATATATTATATTTTGACCAAGCCAAGTCATATGGATTATCATCTATATCTTATATCCAATGTTCCTCCTTGCGGTAACTTACACTTCAACTCATCATATTTATTGTAAGTTACTTGCCCCCTTTGCATGTTTGGTTTTGTATCAAATATGTGTTTGTATATGTTGTATCTTACTTGCCTATCTTGTGTATTCAAGTATGCTTGTTTGACTCATCATATACTTGTGTATTGTTTTGAGCCTAATGCATCTTGATGATATCTTATTGGCTCTCTTTGAGTGATTAATGGAACATCCCATTTTGGGGGAGTGATATGCATTGTGCATCTCTCTTTCTTTAAAATGTGTGTATGTGGGTACCACCACTTAGTATTGATATTGCAAGATTATCTAGTCACTATGTGGTGTGTCATACTCATGAGAAATTCAAATTCTAAATATCCATTAATCATCTCTAGTTGAATTTTAGTTGCCTCTTGTTTGGGAAGAAATGACTTATCACATTATGGGGGAGTAATATGTTTTGTACATATCACAAGCCTAGAAAATGTGAACATATGAGGTTATGCCACTTAGAGTTGATGCTCTTAATTATCTTGTTCCTAGGTGGCATGTTTGCTCAAACAAGCTCCACTTGTAGTAAAAAGATTTTATTGCTCATCTTTTGGTTCTTGTTTGAATAAGAAATTCTTGGTGCGGTTTTTCCTCAAGTACATATCTCTATATCTTATTTGGGACACCGTTTGCTTCAAGTTATTCTAATCATTGCCGTGCGTGATTGTGTGACTAGTTGAAGTTATCAAGAATCTTCATCCATGCATAGTGCTTAATTCTATATACTTATCCTATGCCTTTTATTGTGAAGTTGATCCTTACTATCTTTGTCAATTCACCACCGGAAATTATTTCCAATATACTCATTGTCTTTGACAATTGATAACCTTATATGTGGTTGAATTTATGGATTACCTTCACCTTGGATTGCTTCTTATTGCCTTATTTTATTTCCAACAAATCCTTGTTGCTCCCATGTGTCTTCCTTGTCTCTTTGAAAAATCTTTTGATAAATTATCTTGATTCATATCAAGTGTTTGTTTTGGAAGACAAACCTTTTCTTTATGGTACATTGTGCCATTGTGAAAGGTGTATAGGGTTTGGTTTATTTGTTCGAACCTTGCTCTTTTGGGGAGTTTGCTATCTCATTCCTTCTTACATATTCTATTAGCTTGAATGAGATAAATCTTTGAGCATGATTTGCTTTATTTCATCCTCTATGCTCAATGGTTTCTTAGTTCACTTGTTGAACTTTGTTGAACAAATCTTTTGTGATTTGCTTCTTAGATATAATTTGTACAACAAATTTGTTTTGTGACACCTCTATGCCTTATTTAATTCCTTTGGTGTTTTGTCCAAAGTATATCTTTCTTGGATCTTTAAAAGTTTTGATTCATGCTTATATGTAATTTGTTTATACTTGTAGCATGCTTGATTTATTTCGATCCATTATGTAGGATATACTCCATCAAATCCTAAATGGCTAAGATGTGCATGAAATTCAAACTTCATCTAAATATGCACATGTTTATATGGAGTGTGTCCTATATATTGTGGTTAGACTAACCATGTTGGACCCAATAAGTTTGGGGACCAAGATGTACTTGAATGTTGTTTTAGGTACATTGGAGATGCAATGGAGGCTTGTCTCATCTATAAGGAAGGTGTTGTCACCATATGATAATTGGAGTCAAGCTAGGATGTTCGATGAAATCTTATCTACTACATCATGCCATTGCTATCTCGGTAACAAGTATCTTATTCATGCATACTCATATAGCATCCAACCTCTTGTAGGTTGCATCTTGGCATGAAATTCTTTATTTCGAAAATATTGTGATTCTTGAAAAATACTTTTAAAAGAAAAACTTCTTATTGTACATTTGAGTAATTTGAGAAGATGCATATGATAGGTTATATATATATATCATATTTATGATTCACCTATCACAAATATGCCCTCTAGCAATTTATTGCATATCAATTCCTCAAAGAGCTCTTGTGTACAATATTGATGAAATTGTGAAATAAATCCGTATTTGTGATACTTGTTGCCTCTCTCAAAACATTCCAACTAGCTTTACTTCCCTTTTTGTTAGTTGTGATGTTTTTGAGATTTTCTTGGTTGAAGCTCATTCATATACCACAAGTGTGTAAATTGGAGCCATAGGCTATATATGCTTTTTAAGCAAACATCCTTGGTATATTTTATGACTTCATCTTGGATATCATGTCTTATTTATTTTGTTAACCTCTTGTGTGTGCATGTTTCTTTATGGATCACTATGTCCACTTTAGAAACTTATATACATGAGAGCGTTAATCCATCAACTTGATATCCTTGTTCCTTGCCAACCATCTTTTACCCTTTTGCTTTTAGTGGTGTTGGTAAAGAAGATTTATGAGTGCTTGGTTTATTTGTTTTTCTTCATGCACTCATATCTCGTAATTGTTGGACTCAAGTTAATCTTGATAAGCATATTATTTTTTATCTTGGATGTGTTCTAAATGATATAGAGGGAGTGAGGATTCCATGTTTGTGCATATTGTATTCAAATGCAAACATTATAAATTGTGCACGAACCTTGGGGAGCTTTCTTATTTTATTTAGAGCACTATATCTCTCTTATCATGATATCTTTGTTTGTCCAATTGGATCGTTGATTGCTTGCTTTATTTTTTGAAGCTCACTTCACCATGTTATCTTTATGCAATCTTTGATCCTCAATATAGTTTGACTTCCTTCAAGTATTCATCATTGGATATGTGCACTTGATTCCACTCAAATTATGAGAAGTGCACACTTTGGGGAGGAACTCACATTCTATTGGCCTTCTAAATTTTTCACCCATTTTGACAATCGATGCCAATGGGGGAGAAGTTTAGAGGGTTTAAGGGAATGGTTTTGTACTTAAGTTTGGTTTGTGCTTAAGTGTTTTGCCTCTCATGCATTCCATATTTATATGTCTTGCATGGTTGTATATATATAGTGGAAACTATCCCAAAGGTTAATCTTGACAATATATGCAATGAATTCATGTTCATCACACGTGCATACATTGTGGGGGAGTTTTCACTATATATATTGGTTCTACTCACATCTCTTGCTTTTGTTGTAGTTGTGTGAGTAGAGCCGGTTTTGATATGGGCTAGTAGCTTTGTGTTACTTGACCATATCAAATACAACCTCTTGTATACAACTTATTCTCGGATAAGTTGCGTACTTGTCTCTAATATTCATCATATAAACCCTCTTATTGTGGTTGTCATCAATTACCAAAATGGGGGAGATTGTAAGGGTACATTGCCCCTATGTGTGGTTTTGGTAATTAATGACAACCCCTATGGACTAATGTTTCCATTGAGTTTATATGAAGGAATATTCCATAGGTACTACTTGTATTCCATGTGTTGGATTCAAGTATGGATGCCATGAAGATAAAAGTATACCTTGGGTATTGGCATCAAGATCATCGGTTATGAAGATATATATATGTGATATGATCAATAAGAAGAAATGAAGATGGAGTATGAGAAGATACAAGGTTGATTTGGGCATGCTCAAGATGAGCATCTTGAGTGAATCACATGCTTGAAGCTTGCCGTCCATTTGGTGATAATGGACATGTGAAGATGTGCATCAATGAAGCTTTCCCATCATTGTGTATGGGGGAGCATTTGTGAGTATACACGAAGCGACAATGATCAAGTGATGGGATGCGCAAGGCAAAGGTATAACCTTGATAGGTTTTCCTTTTACCGGTCTCAAGGTGGATGTTGGGAGACCGGATTATAGGATAGATAGCCGCACTATCAAGAGGGGCTTTCGGTTGGGTAACTTGATCACATCGTCTTAGGGAGCTCAATCCTTGCATGCGTTGCATATTCTTATTGCTTCTTGGTATTTCTCGGTGTGAGGTTCTTGAGCTTGTTGCTAGCTTTACAACAAGCTCAAGTTCATCGAAAACGGAGTTCACATGCATCTTCTATTGCGTTTTCGATGTTGGGTGATTTTACCGGTTATTCATGATATAAGGTTCTACCTTTTATATTAATGATAAAATCCCCTCCTACAGATTCTTGGTTTTTCACTTTCGATTAGATAGCATTCGTTGTTATCTTCCAAACAAAATTGGTTTCATGTTAATCGGAGTTCGGGAGCAATAGTTATTAAAGAAAAGGTAAAGAAAAGAAAAAAGGGGGGAGGCGGCCGGTTGCCGACCGGCCTGCCGGACCGCATGCCGGCCCACCCGGTCGACCGGGCGGCCACCGGCCCATGCGCCGGCCAGCCCAGCCAGCCCTCCGGTCCGACCGGACCGTAACCGGGCCGCCGTCCCATCCGGCCCAGCGCCCGGCGCCCCACCGGGCCGCCCAGCTGCTCACCCGGCCCGACCGGGGCCTCCTCCGGACCGAGCGTCGCCTCCCTTACGCGCCGCCCACGCGCGGCCGGGGCGCCGGCTTGCCCCGCCCGGGCCTGGCCGCTCCGAGCGGCCCACGCGCCCGCCCGGCCGGCAGGCCGGCTCGACCGGACCGGCCACCGGCCTCCTCGGCGCTCGGGCCGGTCGGCCGGCTGGGCCGCCGGTTGGGCCACTTTTTGGAGCTTTTTCTGCCCGTTTTTCTGTCTTTTTCCCCAACGGTTATTTTTCCACTTGGGCTATAAATACCTTTCTTCCACCTTGAGCCCAGGGAGTTCTTCCCATTCTCTCACCTCCATTGTTGCTATTTGAAGAACTTGCTCTCCCCCTTGATTCCTCCAACCATTCTTGCTCATATTTGAGGATTTGAGAGAGGAGATCTAGATCTACACTTCCACCAAACCATTTCTTCTCTAAGTGAGGGAATCTCTTGGGATCTAGATCTTGGAGTCTTTGGTTGACTTTCCCCTTGTTCTTCCTCTCCAATCTCAACCTAGCATTCGTTGCTTTGGTGGGATTTGAGTGTGAAGGACTTGAACACCTCCGGTGTTCTTGCTTTGCATCATTGCATAGTGTTGAGCTCTCCACCACGATTTGTTCGAGTGAGAGACCGTGAGCTTGTTACTCTTGGAGGGTGACCTCCTAGTTGGCTTGGTGATTGGTGCTCCGGTGATCTCTTCAAGAAGATTGTGAAGAGGCCCGGGCTTCTCCTTCGTGGAGCTTGTGAAGTGGTTGTGGAGCTTGCCATCTCCGGAGCGGAGGAAAAGCTAACCATAAGGAAAGGGCCATTATCCTTCGTGGGTGTGGTTCGGAGAATAGGGTGAGCCTTCGTGGCGCGGGGAATCCTTCGTGGGACCTCCACTCCTCCAAACGTGACGTGCCTTGTTGCAAAGCAAGGGAACACGGGAATACATCCTCGTCTCCGCGTGCCTCGGTTATTTCTATACCCGAGCTCTCTTTCCTTGTGATAGCCATCGTGCTTGAAGTACATATATCTTGCTATCACTTATGCTACATATATCTTGTGCCTATCTTGCTTAGCTCTAGTTGCTATTGTTACACTTAGTTGAGCTTAGCATATTTAGGGTTTGTGCTTGTAAACCAAACGATAGTTTAATTCCGCATTCTTACAAGACAAATCCGCAAGAGTTTGTAATTGCCTATTCACCCCCCCTCTAGGCGACATCTCGATCTTTCAAGCAGTCTCTCATCTCTTGTCTCTCGGTAGTGTAGAAGGTCGGATGAGGGACAGAATCGCTTCCCTTTGTCATATTCAGACGCACTTCCTCTCTGGACATAGCTGCAATGGCTTCTTTGAGAGAAGGGGTAGTGGTTTGATGCGATAAAGCAGCCCTTCTCCCCTCAAAATCTTGATTAAGACCCTTCAAGAACTTCATGACTCGCCGACGTTCAATCCAGCTTGCAGCAGCACTCACACATTCCCCATGGGCAAGTTCCAGAGGATCAACATGATCTAAATCTCCCAAAAGATGCTGCAACTCAGCCACATATGCCATCACGGTTTTGTTTCCTTGTTGCAAGTCATGCACTTTATCCTCAATCTCGGCAATCAACATAATGTTTCCCTTTCCAGAATAAAGATTTGATAGGGTGTCCCATACCTACTGAAGCTTTTGTGAGTGCCTCTACGGAAGCAGACAATGTTAGGAACCAAAGAGTTAAGCAACCATGCCACAATCGGAGAATTTATGGCATTCCACTTGTTTCCATTCCGGACTGGTCTTGTCTCGTCGGTTCTACGCAGCTTCACCACTCACACGTTCATCCAGCCCTTTCGAGTTCAAAATCAGCGGCGCCCTCCTTGACCACCGGAGATAGTTGGCCACTCCTTCCAACTTGATTTCGTTCGCCGGCGACTCAAGTTTCGACCGATGTTGGTATGGGGAACGATTGCTCCCCTCCAGCGAGATCCTCCTCCATCTCCTTTGGTAGTGATAAGTTTTGCCAGCTTCTCCGAGCCTTGGCCAAATCCTCGTTGTCCCCATGCTTGACACCAAACTAACCTCTCGGAACCACCAAAGGACTTACCGCGCGGATGCCTCTTCGTCTCCTTACTTGTCACTGCCTTCTCCTCCTTGCCACCGCAGCAGCCTGCTCCCTTCCTCTTCCTCCCAGCCACCGCAGCAGCCTACTCCCTTCCTCTTCCTCTTCCTCCTAGTTGCCACAGCAGACTAGGCTTCCAGATCGGCAGTCCTTCCCGTCGTTGCCCTCACCGCCCCTTGCTCTAATACCATGTGGACAGAGGTGAGGGCCTAACCTGAGGTGGAAGGAGGCTGCAGGGAGGAACTCTCTCTTCTTAGGGTTACAGAGATAGAAGCACCTTATATAGGTCAGGACTGGGCTGGGCCAAATGGGCCAGAACAGAGAACAAGAAAACAGCCCAACAGACACACCAACAGTTGTCCAACACTGAAGTTGACTGCTCACTACATTAGAATCAAGGATTTTGTCTTCTGAAATTACTGATTCAGCAGCTACAAACTAAAGATTGCTTGCATTCTTTACTTAATATTGGGGTGAGATAAAATTTTACCTTGATATATGGTCCTTGCACATGCTTGTTTACTTTTTTTTATAGTGTTTTTGATTTTACGCTCCATCATATTTATTCATCATCTTCATGTTCAAATCATAGGTCCAGCATCTTCAATTCCAATGACAGAATTAGGGCGGTCCTAAGTTTTGTTATGTCTCTGCATGGTGTGCGTACTATTTATTAAGTTGGTTAGTAGCAGGAGTTGCCAGGATTATAGTAGTAGCACATAAATGCAATCATTTTTCTTTGTAAGGTGACAATAGAAAAAATGAGGTGGGACGCTCATATGCGAGCAGGCAAATAATACATAGGTTGATCTTTCTGTTGATATACTCACGTGATGCTGAACCTGAAGTTTCTTGTACATCTATTACCTCTGAGCCAGGGAGTAAACAACACAATATAGCTCCTTTACTGTGCAATTATGAACTTGATAATTCACATGGCACATTTGTTATCTTTAAGCTTGATAAGTAAATAGCTCTTGTTTTAGGGAAATATCATTCAAATGTCAAGTTTTTCTGCAGTTAGCTATAAATTTAGTAAGCATTTCTTCTTCTATATACAGAAATCCATGTAAGTAAATAGTCCACCATCCGATTTTTGAGCAATCAGTTTGGTTGAGCTCTATATTTGTGGGAATGAAGTCGTTTCCTACTAAGGACCTGGTAGAGTTGGACAAGAATTTGTGGCGAGCAGGCTTCATGACGGCGAACTCTGCTTCAAGCAGCAGTTTCCCGTCCTCTCCTAGAACAATCACTACCGGAAAAACTGCAGTTGTCGTGCATTGCATCTTTGCCGTGTGTTTTCGCACGGCAAAGATTTCTTTGCCGTGCGCACGTAGAAAAACGCACGGCAAAGATTTTGGCCATGGCAAACACAGACACGAGCGCACGGCAAAGATTTGATTCACGGCAACGACGGAAGAGAGCGCACGGCAAAGAAAGTTGCACGGCAAAGGACCAACATAGCGCACGGCAAAGATAGGCTACACGGCAAAGACGGCGGCACACAGACAAAGCACAAAAGGCATCGCCGTGCATGCCTTTGCCTAGTGTTTTTAACAAACGCACGGCAAAGCAAGTCTTTGCCTAGTGTTTTTAACAAACACACGGCAAAGCAAGCCTTTGCCTAGTGTAAGCGCACGGCAAAGATGTAAAAACTGGATTTCTTCTCAGCTCAAAAGATGTGGCGTGGCATAGTTATCAACAAACGAACGCTTAGCTCAGTGGCAAGGTTGCACGCTTTCTCTACTCGCGTCCTAGGTTCGAATCCCGGACCGATCGGTTTGGAGCTTTTTTTAGATAAACCATATTTAGCACACGGCAAAGAAGCAACCTTTGTCGTGCGGCGTCACTGCGGCAAAGACCTTTGCCGTGCAACATTGGCGAGGCGCACGGCAAAGAAGCCTTTGCTGTCGATTGCTTTACCGTGCGGTCTTTGCCGTGCGGCAACGCACGGCAAAGCCTTTGCCGTGCATATAAGGCCCTTTGCCATGCAAATAGTTGCACGGCAAAGAAAGTTTTTCCCGTAGTGAATCTGGACGCAAGCAAGATAAAATACAGCAAGGTAACAGATAGCACAACAATCATAGGCATGAACGGAGTGGTGAGCCTTTTCATTCTACAGGTCTTGCATTGTGAATTTGTGATGTGAAACTGCTCATGTGTGGCTGCTCTTGTGTTGCAGGACGTTTGGCAAGTTAAGTAACGGGCGGTGCAAGGATTTTAATACCATGCTATTGTTTCCCGTTATTCACAGGGAGCACAACAGTGGTCTAAAGTTAAAATATCTTCATCACAACATGCTATTGTCAGAAAGTTATTCTTTTGTTTATAACTCAAAATCAGTTGCTACATGCTATTTTAGGGACTTTTTCCTAACTACTCAAATCAGTTGCTATCACTCTAGAACTGCAATGTAGAGAACACATGTTGGTTTCTTTCTTTATGTAGATGTCACACAGTAAACTTAAGAGGGAAAAAAAACATATGCGGATTTGAAGTTAAGAGAGGAAGTATTAATAAGCCAACTAGGAAGGGATACCACTCACTTCAAGCCAATGTATTTGTTCAGTGTATTACAGTAAGGTGCATCTAAAAGTAAATCACAAAAGAGTGTTGCAAATATGTCGTAATCAAACCTACTGTCACATATACTCCCTCCGTTCCTTTTTAATTGACTTGAATTTAGTACAAACTTGTACTAAATCCGAGTCAATTAAAAAAGAACGGAGGGAGTAGGAAATAAGGATGTGATTTGCCAAACCTTTAATATTTAGTACATAAATTACATCCCATGTGACATACTAATTGAAAATAATGTGTGCCATGTTTTTGCAATTGTTGTTCGACAAGTGGTTAATGAACGCCATGCTTCCAAACAATCCTTGATGATCCTTACGTGTCCTGTTAGTGGCATCTTTCAAAATGTAATAGCTGGCTCTATATAGGCCCTTGAATTTTTATGTGTGAAATAAGTAAGTAGTTCACTATCAGGTGCATGCATGGGTCATACAATTTGAGTTAAGTAATTTAGTGCTTTTGATTGTGCCGTATATATAGGTCCATGACTTTTCCGTGTGTGAAAACTGGCGAAATTCAGTTTGATTTATTTCAGTTTTGGAGCATCATCCATTGATGCTTATTTATCAGAGTTTTAGATGAAATTGCAAGATATCTTCAGAGCCATCTATTATTACACTAGAACAGAGAGGTGGGTTCTCTTCACCTCTGACTACGGATATGTGGTACATATCTGAGGTACTGTATTATTCTTTATCATTAATACAGTGATTACAGAAATGCATGTCTCCTGTTTATTACATTTTGCACTTGATGTTCCCGGTATCTTACATATCGTTTTCATGTACTGCTACTTCTGTATTCTCAACGGGACAACATTATTGCTCCTGAAAGCTACACTTCATGAAAAAAATGTAAGGAATTACGATATAATTAACTTTGAAAACTCATACCGAACTCTAATAGTGCACTCATATTGAAATTTCTTAAATCATTTATTGCTATGTGTATCCTCCCGATGATATTTTCTTTTGCATTTTGATATAGATGTAGTCTACACGTCATACAGTGTAGGTTGTGTAATCCAGTTATACATATCAACAATTCTAAGTATAAGAGCAAGAATTAGATTTACCTTTCATGCTATTGAATTATCTTGGAATTTGTACAAAATAATCCGACCTATTTTACTTTTTGTATTATACTATTATAATAAAAACATGGAAAGGGCACTTAGAAAACTCAAATACACGATGACGATCTATGATAACAATAATATAATGCTACTTCATGTACACCAATTGAAACAACACTTGTGGTGTCTAGCTTTGCTATTTGGCTGTGTGAACAGCTTTGGGTTGCAGGTTTTCCAATATATGATTTTGTGTGTATACACTTATTTCCTAATGCAGCCTATATAAGCAGGTGGAGTCTGTGACCGGGGAAGATGGCTGCAACGAAGAGGAGGTGGGGGAGGGTGGACGGTGGAGGAGAGGATGCGGGAGTCGATGGTGGAGATCGTGCGGCACATAAGGGAGACGCCCTTCCTGGTGCACCTATTCCGCGAGGTATGACCGGAGACGGCCGGCGTTACCGGAGATCTGACACGACATGGGCTGGCGGCTGTGTGGATGGAGTAGCGTCAGCGCAAGGGGATTATCCTGGTCGAGTAGGTGGCCTCGACGGCGGTCAAGGATGGCGAGGTAGGTGTTCGGCATGATTTACAAACCCGTGGGATGGAGTGCCCGGCGTGGTATATCTTAGACACCTGTAGTTTTCTCTACCTGTAGAGATGAAGAGCAGGGTACCTTCATGCAGCCTCCGCTGCTGCTGCCCTTGGGGCGGGTTTAGTTTCTGCGGGAATGTTTTGATAAAAAAAATGCACCCATCGGGAAAAATTAAGACAAATAAGGAGCAAATGAAAGAGTATTGGTCCAGAAAATCTATGCTCACTCAGAGTATGAAACGGGAATATTAGTGATCTTCTCAATGTTCTTAATTTATTTTATCAATAGATATAGGTTGGTATCCCATGATAGCAAAACAGAGAACATATTCAAAAATAGATACCAATGTAACTGATGTAAAACTTTTGTGTCAAATTAAACATAACAACTTGATTACAAAAAATATAAACATAAGTAAGCATGAATGTTTATTGCTACCGGTATGATGGACAATTAGCTAACACCATGCACTAAATAAAAATGTGCCATAATATTGATCAAAGAATGACATCATCTGGACTCTTCAACCAGTAATCGATGCTTTCTATATAGTTTGATTTTCAAGGATGCAAATGCATTTCAGACGTCACGCCATATATTTAGATCACCAAGAAAATTTAGAAAGTCGTCCAAATGAAAGTAGTACCAGGCAAGAGAAAGCTACACCTACTGTAATTTTTATGATCAAGGCGTTCAACCTCTACCCCTTGGACAGAAGCATGCTGAAACTGATATGTCAGTTCTAAACTAACTGATGCCAATATACCACTCGTGATGGTATGGTTGAAGAGAAGCGGCATGATGGATCTGACAACATATAGGAAAAACATTTCAGATTACATGTTTGAGGCGGCTGAAACTATTTTGAGATGACCTTGGCCATTCTTTAGATATTTGAACTCCGGTTCATTCCTCTTCAGATTACGACATGCATATATTATCTCAGCACCAGCTTAGTACCCAAAGTATGACACAAATAGATTTCCTTATTTCCTCTTGGGTTTGACAATCTTGTTGATGTGTCACCAGAAAATTGAATAAATTCAGAAACATGTAGCATCCTTCTTTTACAGGCTGAGACATCAAGTATTATCTTATATGTGGCCTGAAAAAGAAGAGCCTTATATGCCACTTCGGAGAACGTGTTGAACTTCCCTTGGGAAATATTAGCGTCCAGAGATTTACCGATGCAAAATAAAGAACTGATAGAAATTAGATGCAATAACGAATTTTTGAAAAATGTGTGACAAAATAGATAGAAACAAATCACAAAATGTTATGGCTTAACTTGTTTGAGATAACCTGAATCTGAGCAAAGAATATGGAGAATTCCATTTGCAACCTTGAAGTGAAAAGCCTGAATGAAGGTAGTACTCCCAACGTAACCTCGGCTTGCAAGTTCGTAACAGACAATACCACATAAATACATCAGTATAACCTGTGTAGACATAAAACATCAATGTCAATAAGATGCAAAGCAAAATAAATCTAGCCCAAATTCCAAATAGCACTAAAACTTGCCAATAAATTCGGGGCCGTGAGTAGCATGAGCGAGGTGAATCTATCCGATCCTGGGTGGAAAGCATCATGTACGATCTGCTCAAAGTGGTAGAAGCTCACATGTGTACGGGAGATATGGATGAGTGTTGGCCACCAAAATTCACCTATGTACGGGGTATACTGCACGGATGAGTCTTGGCTCCCTTGGTGTCACCATTCTTCTCCTCGCCGCATGAGGACTCCATAGCGGCCGCCGACCTTGTAGCGGTGATAGTGGATCATGATGATTTCAGCTATGTACGGGGTGTCATTGTGGATTGGGAGAGGAGAGGAATCGATGCGGACAATCGAGGCACATAATAGAATTTATAGGGGGGGAGGGCGATCCTGCGCAAACCTCTCATATACTCGCATCAATTTCCGGTTCGGATGTTTCTCGCGGGGGAGAGGAAGAGGTGTCGTGGACTGATTGAGAGGAGGTGGTAGTCGGTGGAGAGGAGAAACAATTTTGGGTTGGCTGCTGCTGTTACTTATGAGCCATCGTAATGGGCAGTATGATTGTAGGGCTAGTCGGTATTAATTTCATGAACCAATGACTGGACGGAAAATTCTCAAAGAAAAGGAACAAAAGAAAAGCAAAAGTTCTTAGAGAAATTGTTTAGTGGTGGGCCTGATGAGGTGGCATGGCTGCATGTCAAGAGAAATATGTTAGTGGGGATGAACTTCTTAGTTATATAGGATTTTTGTGCACCAATGTTCATCACTCCTACAAGCGGCTGGACCTGGATTTCACCACCAACGGCTTTCTTGACAAGATCAGTGTTGGACAATGCACTCTCTGTTAGACGAACTGAAAACTTGCAAAGAATGACAGATTTTCTGATTCGATGAAATTTCTATGTAGCTTGATTGCTGCATAAACTGACATGTTATTAGCACTCCACGCCAATGTGAGTAGCACACTTGTTCAGTATTGAACTGGAGCCTGTGGGTTTAGGTATTGCATTGGTAAGTTAAGTCTTCAGTGTTTTATATGTGCTAACTTTTGGTTGGAGCAGCACGTTTAATTTTTGAGCTGCTGATTTGTAGTAAGATCTAAGTAGATCGGTGCTTTTGTTTATTTATTATCTTTTTCATCTTGTGTATTCAACCTTTTACAGTCATATATGTGAATCCGAGAATTTCTCGTAGATTGTGATAGGTAGATTTGGAAATAAATTTAAATAGAGTATAAAACAATTAAATAAAGCTAATTTAAAAAAATTATGGGAGCAGCTCAAACAAAAACATAACAAAAAATAATGATTAGGATAAAAGGGAAAACTGATGCTAGGATTATGTGAGTTGATTTTTTAAAAAAATTTAGGTCATAAATGATTTTCGTCTAAAAATTAGTATTTTCCATATGCAACGCATTAGTGTGTTCAAAGCAAATATTTTTGTATCGTTCCCGTTGCAACGCACGGACATTTGTACTAGTCACTCCTATAAGCGTCTGTATAGGCTGTATGAGTGTCGGACGACAGCCGGTATTTCGTCTGTTTCCGCACGCGAGCAGGACTGCGAGATTGCGACAGCACCAGCAGCCGCTCTGAATTGGGACCGGTGGATTTGAACGCGAAATTTCGGGACCGGCGGATTGATCAGTGCAGCCGCGCGGGCAGGCGGCGTGCCGCCGTGCATGCGTGACAACAACGCCGTCATGTCAAGCCGGAAGGCGCCCTGCCGCCGTGCATGGGTGACAACAACGCCGCCATGTCAAGCCGGAAGGCGCTGGGCCGCCGTGCATGCGTGACAGCTGCCCCGCCATGGAAGCCCGGAGCTCCGGCCCTGGCACCACGCATGCGTCTTGTCCAGCCACCGGGTCCGGCTGGCCCCGTGGTCCTGGCCCCGTCCGCGTGTTGCACACCGGCGAAGGAAAGGGCAGGAGGCACCGTCTGCTCTCGCCTGAATTGAAGCTCGCAATTGACAGGACTCGTGTGTAAGCCTTTGGCGCCCGCTCCTCTCCTCTCCTCGTCGTCGTCGTCGTAAAGCATACCATCACATTGAATTGATCGCGCACCAAACCCTGCCGGCTCAAACAGCCAAACGAGTATTACATTGTCAGCTTCGATGCACCTGAGAATGATCAAAGAAGGCAACAAGACCCACGGGGCACGGGCAGGGAGGAAGCGTGGCCGTGCGCGCCAGCGAGGGGAGAAGAATAGAAAAGTGGTGAAATCCCTAGGTTTGCCGTCGCGACGTGGGCGGCTGGGGCCAGGTGGCACGTGAAGGCATGAGGTGCGTGTCCACCTGGACGCTTCCTATATTGGGAATTTGGGATAGAGATTAGATATTTGCCACCTGCATCATCTCCAGGACGGACGGACATCTCCATCGGCGAATCGCCTCTCCTCCAATCGCCTGCCCGCGCCCACGTGAACGCCCGCGCCCGCCTCGGCGCCGCACGCATCCGCGCACCGCGTCCATGCGCCCACCCTCCGCAAGCGACGGCGCCATGCCGCATGGGACTTGAGAGCGGTCCATGGGCCGGTCGCAGGGAGGGCGAGGAAGGTGGCGGTGTCCTCATCCATGGTGCATGTATAAATAGGATCCTCCCCCGTCGACTCTGCACGCCTTATCATCACACAAACCCATACACACAGTCAGCTCGCCATTACGGTCCAAGCCTCCAAGAGGAAGAAGAGCTCAAATTAAGCCGTGAGCTGTTTATATATCCATGGCGCTCGGAGACGACTCGCCGGCTTCCTACATCCGCATGGTATGTGCAGCAATCTGACCCTGATCCCCCGTCCCTCAATCTATCTAGCTCGTCTTCCCCCCTGTCTGTAAACTGCCGAGGCAGCGAAGCGACGATCACCTGCATGCGCATGAAACATCCATTTCTCTGACCCGCGTGCTGAGGCCAGCGACGCAAGAATGAATTGCCGGAATGAGTATTATTTCATCAAGGATGTTTAGTTTAATTTGTGTGTATGCTGTCCTGTGCAGGTGCACCACCTGATCGAGAAGTGCATGACGTTCGGTATGAACATGGAGGAGTGCATGGAGGCGCTCTCCAAGCGCGCCGACGTGCAGCCCGTCGTCACGTCTACGGTGTGGAAGGAGCTGGAGAAGGAGAACAGGGACTTCTTCGACAGGTACAAGCAGCTGAGAGCGGAGAGGGACGGCCGAAGCAGCAGCAGCAGCTCCTAGTTAGTTAGCTCTACAGGAGATGCGCGCTGCTCTTCTGCTTAATTAGATGTTAGAGTCTGCACTTGGAAGAAATAATAGTTAAGGGATGGAGAGGTCAGCAGCAGCCTATCTGATTCTGATCTATGTATGGTGGTGGTGCATGTACAGGGTCGGGAAAAAGGCCATCTTCTACCATGGCGTTATTCTTCAGATTGATATATATGTACAAATCATGAATCCTAGTCTCTCAATCGGGGTTCAGATTCCTCGAAGAGACCAACTACTACGCCACTGTGCGCCTAAATCGTGCAAGCAACAGATTATGACCACAACAAATGCTCTGCTCGTGTAACTGAGTTCCCATTTTTTCCCCTTGGAAACCAACTTTTAAAAAACCCACTATAGAGCACAAACCAGAAACGCAGGGTGGCATGATCACGGTAATATTGCAGGAAATGCTCGACGAGAAGTACATGCGTACTGTACACCAACGTGCTCCGTGACGAGATGGGACGTCTTGTCTTGGGCTGGTGGGAGCCGGCATGGAACGACCCAAACAAGGAAAGTTTGTAGGCGTGTGCAGTGCCGTGGAATCGGTGATGGGATTCTGCACGGGACAAGGACCCCTCACTCCTTGACATGACTTGGATGCTCACAGGTAGAGGCAGCAGCTTCGCGACGCGCGGGGACACGTCGGGGAAAAGCAGCTGTCGTCGTCGCGGGTGCTGCAGGCTCGGAAAGACGGTAGGGATTACTACCGCGATAGGCAGCCTTGTTTCGTCCCTCGTCCGACCGTCCCTGGAGGCCCGAGCAGCGGTCTCGCCTGGCTCCCTTCATATTGGGGCGCTATTGGGGTGCTTTTGGTGTGGGTCGCTTCACCTCCACCAGGTTATCGGAAGAAAATCAGGCAAAAACTTACGATAATATAATAGGGTTTTAAACCCACACAGACCGCACACCTACTCACATCCAAACCTAACAAAGATCCACAACCGCTGTAGCCAACACAACGAATCATAGGGCGAAACGAACGAACTCCAAACACGAAACTCCAACACCACACCAGCAAAGACATGCCATGACATCAAGGGGCACCTATCAACACCACACCAGCAAAGACATGCCATGACATCAAGGGGCACCTATCAATTAACCGGGGATTCAGGGTAGATAACAGCCAAAGAGCGAGGAAATCACAAACCTTCCTCACAAACCTCTCTGGCGATGGCTCCTCCGGGCACCGTTGGCTCAAGAGAGGGATAGAGAGAGAGAGAGAGAGAGAGAGAGAGAGAGAGAGAGAACATCGTCAACAACAATACTCTTCTCGAAGCTAAGTGCCTGACTCGACGGATAAGCCACAACCAAGATCTCGTGCACATTGGACCTCACTACCTCGACGAAAGGAGGCATAACCACACCATCACTGAACTCGAAGAGCTCAGACGCCACAGATGAACCCCGACACAAGTCATGTAGCTTTGGTGTGATCTGCAGAACCGGAGCCAGGATCTCGTCAATGCGCTCACTCTTAGAGACAACCGAAACAACAGGCTGCGATGACTGACAGGGCCGCGAGGAGCAGAATTTGGCTAGATTAGTTGCCCGGAAGACCACCACGTTGTGATCAGTATGGTTTTTAGAGCATGCTTGGGGCCCGGGAGGAATACCTAAATATGGTTGTTTCTCTAGGGCTACCCTCATCTCACGCTCCACCAATGCAAAAAGGCATATTTTCGTGCACGAGTGTGCCAAAGGTTGGAGATGCCGAGAGCAGATGCGCGTTGGACGAATACAAAAATGGGGGCGGGAAGGATTATCACTCTCCCGCCAAATACCCTCCCATATTTCTGCCGTCCACTCTCACCGCCCGATTTCAAACCCTCCATTTCCCCCTATTTTCAAGCTCCATCTTTGGTCCCAAAGCAGGTAAGCAGCGCACCAAACTCTGGTCGTCGAAGGCGGCGGTGACGATAGCAAGGATCAAACAAAGTCGATACATGAATCAACTAACAAAAAACCATAAGCAAGAAAATCTATCCATCCTTCAAGCTGAACATACGAGAGAAGGAAGAACGGTTGCATTAAGTAGCCATAATTTCAAGCTGATCCTGCGAGAGAAGAAAGGATCAAAGATGTATCCAATGAAAAGCCATATGAATAATTCACAAGAAATTGAACATACCCGCTTTGTTAAAAACAATATTATTCCTACACCTCCATATAGACCAACATAAGGCTAACACTCCTATGCAAATCCTAGCCTTGGTCTTTTGTCAATCCTATTTAGCCAATTGCCGAACATGTTCGTAATATCAGTAGATGGAGGAATATTGTAAGTCATACACAATATGACATACAATACAAGCAAACGGGAAAGAAAGAAATAAATGCTCAATGGTCTCATCAGAATCAGAGAAGCAACATTTCTTACATCCATGCCAATATATTTTTGATAAATCTTCTCTTGTTCACAAAACCTTTCGATTTAGAAACCACATAAAATATATCTCTAATAGTACATTCAATTTCCATAAGTATTTGTAGAGAAATCTAGCGCGAGCACTCATAAGGTTCTCATAGATAGATTTCAACGAAAAAACCCTGGAGGGTGTTAGCTTCCAAACAAAAATATCGGGCTTATTAGATAGTTGAATCGTCATTAAACATTGATATAGGTGCAACCACACTAACCATTTATTTATAGTCAAAGTTCTTCTAAAACCAATGTTTATAGGAGATTGAGACAATACAACATGAACGGAAACATCTTTCCGTTGAACTATCTTCAATAACAACGGATATTGGTGAGCAAGCGACATCTCTCTTAGCCGAATATCTTACCAAAACCTAGTAATCCTAACATCCCTATTTTGAAAGAGGCCTAGCTTAAGAACTCATCTATAACTCCGGTTAGACCTTTTCATAGTGAAGAATCAGTTGGTTTAGTTACACTTGCAAATATCCTAGGTGTGCTTATGTATGAAGAGACATGCAAGACCCTAGGAAGGCACTCAGAGCCAAGAAAAGGAAAAAGAGGGAATAAGAAGCAACTTTAGACCATCGGACTTTACGATGATGGAGGGACGAGGACGAGGACGACGATGCATCTTTAGCTCATGTTAGCGTTTGCAGTCGTCGCTAGGGTCTAAATACCTACTTTGTACTAAATCAGCGAGACTTAATATGGATCGCAGACACTATTTTCAATTCTTATTACTTTTATGTTCTTTGTACTATGCTCTGGATGATCTTTTTTCAAAGATCGCTATTTTTTCGAGAAAAATGAATGAGTTGCAAACTTGATATTTGTTCAGTTAGTTTCATTTAGCAGAATCGATTGCAAATACTATATTTTTTTAATTTTGATAAAGTTAGTACCATTCTGTTTGGCCGATTCCATCAGTGCAACATTCATAAATGTTATCCGGCGTGCGTTCGCAATTTCCTGGTGAATGGAAAGGTTCTGTTGACAATCTTGGTGTAGTACCAACATAGCAGCTTGTTGCCTTGGCTGTTGACTGGGTTCGACCTCTGAAGAATGGCGTATTGGCGTTCAACTTGTTGAGTTCTATCAGATTGTTGTATAGGTCTGAAGAACTTGGAGTTTCAAGTCCGGCTGCTGGATCATAATAGAGAAGCGGCTGCGGGAAAGCATAATATAAGCATTGCAGAAATGCTGATTCCAAGTTTCCAACCATATGATGCAAGCGGCTGCTTGTCTCCAGCTCTCATTGGGCAGGCGAGGTAAGCGACGAAATCCTCCAAGCGGCCGGCGGAGGAACAGGGGTCCAGGTCGAGGCTCCACATCTCTGTTCTCTGAACGGCTGAACCCAATGTGGACGCCGGAGCGACGGGGTGGTGGAACGGCAGCGCGGCTGGAGCAGAGAGGACGCTGGTTCAGTTCAGTTTCTACAGGGGAAGGAGAAGCAATCGAGGCGCTCTGCCCATTTTTGTCGCAGCCCTCGTCCCCCCTTCGACGGGTCCTTCCCGCTCTCGCGCCACCGCCACCCGTACCCAATAGTCTCTGATTGCCCACCTCTCGCCGCTACTCCGACATGGTTTCCTCGTGGTTCGACCTCCTATCGCAGCGGTTCTACACGGGCGCGCCCCTCCGGCGGCTAGCAGCGTGCAGCTCTAGCCGCCTCCAGGACACAGATCTACTCCACGGAGCCTTTGCTTCTCCAGGTTCTGCCTCCCCGAAAGCCACCTCTGCATCAGCGGTACTCTCTGGAGCTCGGTTCAGTATTTCGCATTCTTAATTAGAGTTCTGTTTTACATCCCAATTTCGAAAGACATCCAAACAGGACACTTTTTGGGATTGTAAAGGGTTGGAACTCAGATTCAGAATCTACAAAGTTGTATATTTGAACTCACAGTGAAGGCATCAGATTCAACGGATGGGAGCCAGACAGGGTGGTATTCTCACTACCTTGGAAAACAATTGCGAGTTGCAGCTTACAGAGGGCATCAAGAAAATACAGCACATGGAACTGGTGGCTTTTCAACCTCAAAGGTATGAAATATTTTACTCCATCAATCAAACGTACGTACCTGCAACTCCTGTAAATCAACTTTCCAATAATAGTTTAGTTCCTGGGCAGTGTTGACCTGCTCTCCTGTAAATCTATCCTAATGTTCTATTTCCACCACTAAATGGAAGTTAAACACTAAAGCTTCAACTAGATACGCCTTAACTGAATATTAACACATTGCGAGCTGCAACTTACAGACGGCATCAACAAAACCATCGCTTAGCATCTTCTAGCATACACCACATGGGAATTCTGGCATTTCTGCTTTATTAAGGCAGGAAATACTAATCCACCGACAATCCGAAATAATATTTGCTGGAAATTATTCTCTTGATGACATGCCGAACACACTAAGCAGAAAATGCACAAATAGGAGAGGATACAGAAGTTATTATTCAGATTGATGGAGAATCAGACATATATATTTGCTGGGTATTATTCTTTGGTGCCATTCCAAACACACTCCCAATGCACAAATATGATAGGATACAAAAGCAAAAATGTACATGGTAAATTTCTTATGCACATTAGCCTTCACCTCGGGCCAGACAAGATGGATGCATGAGACGGATCTGAGTTTGTGGATGGGCTCTCTTGAACAAACATGATTGAATTTGCATCAAAAGTTTCTATGTGTGTTGCACCTTCCAATACCTTGATCACTGTTGACATGGAGGGCCTTCGAGTGCAATCATTTTGTAGGCACCACACTGCAAGCTTCATCATTTGAATTACTTCCTCATGGCGTGAGACCATATCTTCGCTATGCTTGTCGATCAGATCAATCAACTGATTGGTTTGCTCTTTTTCTCGTAACATATTTATGAGATGAACATCCTCCTCGGGCTGCGAGCTGTCAATGTTTTTTCTTCCACTTATCATTTCCATTATAACAACTCCAAAGCTGTAGACATCCACTTTTTCAGTGATCGCAGACGTCAACCATTCAGGTGCCAGATATCCAGGTGTTCCTCTCATCATAGTCACTACCTTGCTTTGATCCCTATTTATTAACTTACATAGTCCAAAATCTGCCACTTTGGCATTAAAGGTATTGTCCAAGAGAATATTTTGTGGCTTGATGTCCAAATGAACAATTTTTCGCTTGCACTCCTCGTGAAGATAGCATAGGCCCTTAGCAATATCCATAATGATCCTACATCGGGTGCACCAATCGAGGGGGGCATTGTTATGGCGATAATAGATCCACCTATCAAGCGACCCTCCTGACATATATTCATATACAAGAAGCCTCTCGGACTTCTCTACACAAAAGCCAATCAGCCCAACAAGATTGATGTGTTCAATGCTGCCAATGGTCTGGACTTCTGCCAAGAATTCTTTCTTTCCTTGTCTAGCACCTTCCAGACGCTTCACTGCAACTCTGTTTTCACCTAATCTCCCTTTAAAAACCGACCCAAACCCACCTTCTCCGAGCTTCCTACTGAACCCTTCAGTGCATTCGGTCAACTTCTGGAAAGAATACCTCGTCGGCATTCTAGCCAATTGATCAAAATCAAATTCTTCATCTTTGTCTTCATACTTTATCCTCCTTTGTAGAAAAAGAGTGACAACAATGACAATCAATACAAGGGTAGTAATAGTTCCAAGTGTAGCACCTAACATCAACTTCTTTTTGTTTTCATTAGAGGGGCTAAGTTGCACCTTGAGGTAAATCGAGGAGTAGTAGCCACTAGTTCCAGGTGGTATTGCCTTCAAAGATAAGACCTCGGTCAGCCACACACATTCTCCATGGGAAACGCTCTGTCCATATCTGAACAAAACAGCCATACAGTAGCAGCTGTTCAAGCAGGCTTGCTTGCATTCATCGACGTCTGTTGCATTCACAACCTGGTGGTTGTAATCAAAGTAGGAAAGGCTGGGAATGGTCAACAGCTGATGATGTTGTATTTCTTGACAAGAGATTGGAGTTAACGGTGTGCAGCCAAGATTTGGTTTCCTTTCGTCCACCGGTTTGAAGTAGCTTGAACTTGAATTATCCTCAAGCGGACATGTGCACTGCCCCGCGGTGCATACACCGTACTCTCCACAAACTGTCGGGTAATCACAGTCACCAAGTTGCATTACATCATACGCCACAAACCAACGGGCAGCTGACAAAGCATACTCATACAGCCTTAGATGTCCATCTGTCTCTAATCTCATGTACTGACTGGAGTTAGACTCTGGCAGTGGGATAGAGTCATCCCTCCCAGAGATTGTGAGTTCTCCATTCATCAATGTGACCCTTGTTGGAGCATTTCCTGTCTTTTTTTGGCTCGTAGCATATGAAAAGTAGAGTTGTGATTCAACAGACGCATATAATCCATCCGGGCGTACAGTGATATAGAATTGATTCCCAGTATTTGTTGCAGAAGTAGTTGCTATGAGATTCATACCTTCAACAAGTGACTGCCCGGGGACCATTGTGTCAGTAGGATGATAAAATGATTGCCACACAGTTGCATTCCTGTGATCAAACAACACCAGATTGCCGATCTCGGTGATCTTCATGCCATGTACAGATTGTCCGGAGCTGTTGCTTGACCAGACGTGGCTACCATCGACATCACGGAGGACTAAGTTTCCATCTGTGGTAAGCTCAAGGGTGGCATTCTCTCTAACAGGGCGATCCCGGTTGGCAGACCAAACCGCTGGTGGCTGAGTGTCGACCACACCGACTTCGCCATCGCCAGTACCAACAATGGATACCGCAAAGAGGAAATCGTCGTTGCACGTGGACAGGGAGGAGGAGGGGGAGACACAAAAGAACCCTGCGGCAAAGGAAGTTTGTGACTGTACTGAACTGCTGACGATGTAGCGCATGTAGACGGGGCCGTCGAAGAAAATGTCATTGTTGATCCAAACCGTCGAGGTTTTGTTCTGCGCCGCCAAGAGCAGCTGTGCTACTGCCGCAAGCACAAGGAAGAAGAGAAGGGCAGGGCCCATGGTACTTGCTTCAACGGAACCTGCAATTAAACAAGAAGAATCAGTTAGCACGAGGAGAAAGGCAGCAAGAAACTGGAGACGAGATTGCAGAGAAGAAACAAGCTGACATGGTCATCGCACCTGACCGGCGACGGGGCAGACGTGATCGCCGGAGATTTGGCAGACTTGGAGTGTCTCTGGATTTTTGGAGGTGGGCTGGTGGTCTGACTCGTCAAGGCGCCGTTGACTGGCTGGCTATGCGATTGTACCGGTCCAACGCGGGGCCACGCAGTCTACGTCTACAGGTCTCCGTGGGCTGGGCGTGTGGTCTACTGATCTTCCCTGGTAGGCAGGGGAGCATGATGTGCTGCATTCAACAAAAATATTTAGCAAGTATGACGGTGACGTTAACTCCATGCTTGACAAGTCTCAACCTTTGTTTAGCATAGTAAAAAAGCAAGTCTGTTGGATGCAGCTTGCTAAATGCTCACAGCTTCAGATGTCTCAGCCGTGGGCATCTCTGAACTCATTCCTCCTGCAATAGCTAACTCTGGACCAATCCGATTTCTCATTTCTCCATGGACTTGCAAGGCCTAATTCTATGCTTGATTTCGGAGTGGGTAACATTCATTCCATTTATGTTTGATTGAAGCTTTAAGATTTTTTTCCTATGTCGCTTGTTTGATCCATATGTTTAAATCCTGTAGAAACTGTCAGATCTCTTTGGAAAGACTTTTTCCTATGATGGAATAGGAAAACCCCAAAACTATAAAGCTTGAGTATGCATGGTATTGTAATTTTGAGTTTTCATATTCCCGTGTCTTTAAAATCTTGCAAAGCAGAGAGACCTTCGATATTTGCTTGGCTATGTGGTATTGTGATGGATAACCATTTTTTTTGTTATACTAGCACAAAGCCCGTGCGTTGCTACGGCGTCATATTAAATCAAAGGTTATGTATTTTCATATGTTTATATCCGTGTGTTGATACCTCTCGACTCGCGCGCAAGGCCGTCCTTCCTCTCTCTCGCGATATTCTTCCTCCCGCCGCCACCTCATCGCTCCATGGCGCTAGCTTGAGCTTCGCGATACCGGCCAGTTCCTCCTGATGTGCCGCAGGTCGCGTGATTCCTCTCTTCCTCGGCTCCATCGTCCCGACCATCGCTCGCCACGCCGCCACCATCTCCTCTACTATCGGCCTTTTCATGCTTTGTTGCCAATATTATCCCCTGCTTTTTATTTGTATTTAAAAAATCCATCCTTTTTTTCTTTTGTTTTTAACAAATAGAAAATGTTTTGTCAAACCAAATGGCCTTCAATGGGACAAATCCGAGAGTTAAAAACCTATACGCCGCGCCGCGCACCGCCGCGAGCGCTTGGGTTGGGCCCAGTTAGCCCTTTGTTTTCTTCGCATACGGGTTTTTTCTCTGGTGTGGTCCGATTTTGTAAAGTTTGGCCGGGTTTTTGTTTCATTCGTTTCTTCCGGTTTTTTCGTTTTTGATTTTGTTTAAAATGTTGAGCTTTTTTAAAAGTATAGTTTTCTGGAAAATTCAATTTTTAATTTTTTTTAGATTTTCAAAATGTCCATACTAAACACTATTTAGATTTGAAAAATGTTGTGAAAACGTTCAAATTTGTTTGGATTTTGAATATTGTTCAAATTTTAATTTTTTCGAATTTCAATTTCTTTGGAAATTGAATTTAACGGATTTTTATTTTTGTTTAGTTTTTAAATTTGTTACAATTTTTTATTTTGAAATCAGTTAAAAAATAGAGAACTGATAAATAAGCCGGCGCCAAGAAACAATAAATGATAAGGAAGGAACACCGTGTACTCAAGCGGCCACCACCTCCTTCGGCCCAAATCAGAGTGTCAGACGACCCACCATCGCAATTCGCAACCAATGTCAGTTTAACAAACACACCCCCTGCCTCCAATTATTAAACGCGATCAAGTCCCAAACGTCCGCTCCTTCCTCCAATCCTCTTCCTTGTCAACCCGAGCGCTGGCCTTCTCCTCTTCCGGCCGGCCGGCCGGTCACCACCACACCGTTGTCCTTCTCTGCATCACGCAACGCCGCGGTTCACCGGTCGAGCCTGTCTCCGCCCAGCCTAGCGCCGCCATCCCCCTTCAAGCCTTCTTGCTCGAGACCGCAGTTCATCGCTCGGGCCTCTCTCCGCCCGTGCTCCACTCTGATTTCTTATTTGTTCTTTTCCATCTCTCGCCGTCCTTTGCTTCCGCGCTCGGTTATTGCCTTAATTCGTTCTGAATCCAATCCAATTTTAGTGAGGCGGCTTGTTGATTTCAGGAAAGTTAACGTATATAAATCAGCCGATTTTGTTACGATGGAGCGAGGTGGGACTATTAAACACAAATTTTGGCATGTCAGAGCTAATGCAGCAATTGGACAGGGCATTTGGATTTGAATTGGACGGGGCGAATATGGCTTGCGGCCCATTGTTTTACGTAGGTATGGCCCTGCGGCGTGATGGACAGCAAAGGCTAGCGCAAGCGAGGGGAATCGGAAACAGAACACCCGAACCGGTACCATGGTAGTTTGCGTATTATGCGTTTTGGTGGGAGGGCAAAACGGTCCAAAAAAAAGCGTTGACGAAACTTTTTGGCAGAAACCTTAGCTCCTTTATTATTAGGTATAGATTTATGTTTGATGAATGTTTGAACTGTTCTACATGGACTACATTACATGGAGGGAGCTGTATTTCATTTCCATTTTTTGTTTGAAGAAAGAAACACTAGTGGAGGCTAAGGCTTGGGTGATAGAGTCAGATATGTGCATGTCGTGCCGATGGTCGCAAGGAAGGTGTGGTCGCAAGGAAGGTGCACTGGCAAGTAGAGGTTTAAACGGATAGAATAATTTCCGCACTGAAACCGGCACTGAATAATTTTCGCAAGTAGGGGATCTCTTGTGGAGCTGCTCTAATACCACGTCCCAAGTTATAGGTCTATATATAACTGACAACTGAATAACTCCACCGTATGGATGCAGAGGAGAAGCCGTTCGATGGTATCACTTGTGTCTGCCCTATTCAGTCGAGGGTGCATAATATTGACAGGACAATCTAACCGATTCATGATCCGTCAATCCTCACATGGAACCCCTCGGACAGTGACCACCCGGAGGGGAAATCAGTTGTCACTCCCTTCACCGCTGGCTGCAGCCTGCAGCAGTTCGGTTACTCGTCAGTTTGGAGACTTGTTTCAGAAGAGATGTCGCAGAAAGGAACCGCAAACAAGAAGAAAGGTCGGACCACGGTTGCTACCGAGTGAGTCAGTGCCGGCGACCCAGTCATACCCGAGTCGCTTCGTCCAGCTCATCACCACCAATCTCAAGGAGCTCTGGAATCTGATCTGGGATTAACCGGAGTAATTTAGCCACAATAATTGCCCGGGCCACCACACAAAACCCAGTGGTAAAATCCTCCCTCCCATTGGCCAGAGACCAGCAACCACGCCCAGCTGTACCAACCAAAACACGCTCGGCCCAAAACGCGCAAACACTCGGCGCCCGACCCGGCCGGCCCTCTCGGTGACTGTGCCCGCACGTTTCATTTCACCCAGTTCGAACCAGCAGTCGCCAGTTTCCCCGTGTGCTCCCCTGTTCTGTTCCCCTCCGGCGTCGGCCACCGCAGATCTCATCTGCCATGGTGCTCAACATCAACTGGGAGCTGCAGGGCTGCTGCCGCCACAACCAGGTCGTCTTCATCGCCGCCGTCGGCGTCTCCACCGTCGTCATCCTCGCCGTGAGTCCCCCCGCCGCTGCTTCGGGCCGCCGTCTCTGTATATATGTATGGTATTACTTACTGATTTTGTGGGGATTGCGGTTTCCCTGCAGCTGTGGCGGACGTTCCTGCTCACGCCCTTCAAGCTCATCACCGTCTTCCTCCACGAGACCAGCCACGCCCTCGCCTGCAAGCTCACATGCGGAGATGTAAGCCCCCCTCCCCACTTTTCGGTCTGCTTCTACTACTATCTCGTTGCCGATTTAGGATTTACGCACTGTATTAATTTTGTGCGGGCGGACCGACGCTTTAAGCTCGCATTGCAATCTGGGAAGCGAATCCGCTTAGGCTTCTTCAAGTGGGCACAGACTTTTCTTGATAAATTTGTACTTGCAGGTAGTTTCACCCAAAAGTTGCCAGGTAGGTAGGTAAGGCAACCAACTCACCTATCGGGATCATGGATGGATTCCGTCTAGCCTTATGCGATAGCGTCTTTCTACTGTTTGCTTTGGTCACATCATTCAAAGTAGTAGGGATATTCCCATTCTTTTTTAAAAGATGGGATTCCGTCAAACACCTAAGACAGCTACCCCTTTTTTCCTTCTCTAAAAAAGAATATATTTCTCTTAGTGGCTCAACGATAGCAGCCGTGTGAGTCGATATCTGCTTTACATTGTTGGCGCAGCATGTGAAGTATCACATGCATCTGCATCTGCAGATGCATCTACAGAGAGAACTGCATGATTAGGGGTAAAATGAGCGTCTCTGTTTATTCTATTTAAATGTCAGCACGTGCAGAATTCGGTTGTCTGATCAGTGGTCATCAGAGGTGCATCACCATTAGGATAACAAAGGATGGTCTATATTCATGTTTGTTATTGCAGAACTTGTGCAAGATATTGTTCATGTTTCTTCTTTCCTCCTTTATTCCATGTTAGACAATTCACTTGGATTTTTGTTGTTGGAGAGCGTTGATTCTATATGTGTGGACAACACCAGAGTTATGATAAAAATGATGATCATTGATGTTAGAACAGTCACAAGGCGCCTTCTGGCGCTCATTATCTAGCTCCGTCCTTCAGTTTTGAAATTTAGGTCTTCCTTCTGAAATTTAGGAATTTTAGTGTTTGCTTTGCTCACATAGTAGTACATACTATGGAAGTATGAATCCTTCCATTCTCTCTAGAAAAAACAGGACTTCATTTCTTCAAAGAACTAAGGCCGCTAACCCTTTTCTCCCCTCCTTTGAACCGCAAGACCCATTTCGCAAGTAAGGAGGGATTTTGGTGAAAGGTTGTAATTTTTCAAGAGAATGTATGCTCTCCTGGGCATTTTCTTGTGCCACATTGCTAAAATAAACTGGTCATTCAGATTACTGGCTCGTATATAGCAGGTGTTGAATCCGTCCTTCCTTGGATTGTTGTCGCAGGATGTTAAGTATCACATGCAACTGCTTTCAGCAGGCGCAGCTTGAGAGACAACTGCACTACTGCAGGATTACGTGTGAAATATGGGCACGTGGAAACTCCTGTTTAGTGTATTTTGATGTCGGCATGGGAAGAATCGTAAGTTCTGATCAGTGGTTATCGGAGTTGAATCGCCATTGGGATAGAATAAATGATGGTTTTTTTCTGGTAATTATTGCATGATTTATAACGTGCCACGTATCTGTTTGTCTTTGTTTCTTTCCTCTTTTTCCCATGCTAAACAGTTGGTTGACCTAACATTTATTTGTTGTCTGGGAGTGTTGATTCTATGTTTGGACAACCCCATAGTTAAGATACAAATGATGATTACTGATTTTATAACATTTAAAAGGCATCTTCTGAAGCCGTTATAGGCCTGTCTTTTAATTTTGAAATTCAGGTTTGCCTTTTAGAAATATCTAGTCTGTTGCTATATTTGGATTGAGATATTTTATTACTTAGCCATGCTGCCTCAAAATTTTGTCCATGAAAGGAAAATTCGCATGTTGATACTAAATTTTAATGTGATTTGCTTCGCAGGTTGAGGGTATGCAGGTCCATGCTAATGAGGGTGGCGTTACACAAACTCGTGGTGGCATTTATTGGATAATCTTGCCTGCCGGATGTAAAGCACTTTACCGTTCCCCCCCCCCCTGCCTTATACAAGTCTCAGCATGAACACAAGCAAAAAGAGAAAATTACGGGTTCCTTGGCTTAGTTTGTGGCTGCTGAACTTATTTATACTATACTGTAGGAAAATAGCGAAAAGCTGGCTAGCCAAATGATAAAATAGAAAATGCTGGTTGCAAAAGCCAAATTACTATCCACCGCATTGGCAAGCACATCCTTTGTCACTGAAACTCCTCCCTGACTGACACATTAGATCCAAGAGGCTTATTTTGTTGAACCTTCTAGAGGACATAAATGATTAAATCTCTCTTGTGGAACTTATGCGCAATTTTACTAAAAAGATCTAGGTTCTTATGACATTTGAATACTTCAATAATTTATTATAGTCAAATTCATCTTTCTTTTGAGTTCTGGACTTCCGTGTCAAGATTTGTTGGCCATGTCCCACTTGTGTTTGTTGTTACAATTTGGTATAATGTTAATGCCACTGTTTTCTTCCAATTGCAGATCTGGGTTCCTCATTTTGGGGAATGGTGTTCATACTCTCATCCACAAATATCCTTGCTACAAGAATTGCATCAGGCTGCTTCATACTTGCATTAGTTATTGTTCTTTTTGTTGCCAAAAATGTAAGTTTGCTAATTTATTGTTGCAACTTTTGATTCTTTGTTTGTATTTTGCTGATTGTTTCACTCTGTAACTGTGATAATTTTCTAAAGTATTGCCATCTTGTGTGATTATGCAGTGGTTTCTACGCTGGCTTTGCATTGGTATGCACAAATATGACACCAACTTCATTCAGAACTTTACTCTCCTGCATACTACTTACATTATAACCTTCCAGGTTTCATCATATTCATTGCTGTTGTCTGGGTTATACAAGAGTTTACAACTGTCCATGCTCTGAAGTATGTGATTCTGTTCATAGGTGAGACCTTAGACCCCCACTAATTATATTATTTTTGTTTCTTTTGCACCCTAAGTTTCTCGTACATAAAATTATTGTTGTAAATACATTCTAACGCTTTCTTATATGTCACAGGTGTTATGAATAGCTTGTTTTCAGTTTACGGTAAGGAAAAACCTCTTCCTTATAATTTTATGTTAGAATCATAGTTGTTGCGCACTGTATTTCTAAGTTAAATGTTATTAAATTATTTAGATATTTATGATGACACTATATCCCGAAGAGTTAACTCAAGTGATGCTGAGAAATTTGCTGAAATCTGCCCTTGCCCCTGCAATGGCGTTGGATGGGGTGTTATATGGTATATGCTCTGCATTTCAGCCTTTTCCTTATTTTGATGACGTTGTATGAAGTTAATACAGACTCTTAAAGCTTTTTTTTGTTAACAATTGATATTCTCTTTTTCAGGGGCTTCATCTCATTTATTTTCCTCTGCGCGTCGATATATCTTGGGCTGGTCATATTGTCTTGAGGTGACCTACTTTTCTCTGTTTCAATATTTTACTTGATGCTCATTACATGAATAGTAGCATGGCATACATGATTATAGCAGACGTTGCCTGTGCTATTAGAAAAACAAAATATTAATGTAGCGGTGCATGACTAAAACATGGTAGACATTTAGTTTACTGTGTGAACTATGGCATTACAAAATAGCTTTTTGTCTTGGGAATTAGATGGAGACATTGGTACAGAAAACATGGGGCTAAATCTTATCGCCATCTATGTTCCGCATGTAGTATTTCACTTCAATGTTGCGAACAGTTTACCCATAAGGTATCGAGAATCAACGTATATAGTTCAGTCTTTCCTGTGCATTTTCCGCCTTCACTATGAAGATTGATATGCTTCAGTCTTGAGGCAAAATATAGTCGCAGATTCTTCTTTCACACGAGATACAATCGTTCTGACTTTGATGTACATGTTGATTTTCTTCTTGGCTCAGGACTTGCGCCTCCTCTGGGCCGTAATACCATTTCGATCTTAGAACTCAAGGCGGTGCTTCTTATCCGTTTCATTGCTCGGGAGATGGGTTCGAGGATCTAAGGGGAACAGGTTGTACAAAGTTCATAGAAAGGGGAGGTGCTGCCCATAGGGTTGATTGGATAGGGGGTTATTCATGCGATTCTTCCATTAACTGCTCCTGTAGATGATGGCATTTTGCTTTACCATTCGTATTTATATATATATTAGCTGATTCTGCTCTCAGTGTTAGTATATTATTCTATCATCTCGGGGTGGTATTCATTGACCAACCAAATATATTTAACAGTACAGTCTTATATACTATTTAGTGTCCTAGTATTAGCATTCTGTCTCAGTTTTTTTGTTGTTGTCAAAACGGTTGATGAGGCTGGGATAGCTGATCATGGCACTCTCAGCTCTACTCCAATCTCTTTTGGCCGATGGAACAGGGCAGTGTGAAGTGAAGTGTCGGTTCTTTGCCCAGTCTTGGCATGGTCTGCTTTGCTCTTGGCGGTTGGCGCACTGTTGGGAAATACTCGAAAAAGACATGGCCTCACACTCATCACAGTGAAGTGAGGGTGGCTTTTGTTGCGTTTCCTCGCGGGAAAGGCACTTTGCCCCTCGTTGGGTACTTCGGTGCATCTGTGCAGCTGAATTGTCGCTGTCCAGGATCTGGGCGGAATCATTGTTTTCCCTCCACTCGACACGACGATTATCATCTGGTCGCTTGTTTACTCCATTTCTAGTCCAGCCGGTGAAGAAAGGCCATCGCAAAAGGGAGACATAATTTGTACGATCGAGCAGTATTTTCATGTGTCATATACCCAGCTAAATCTAGCGTTGAGTACTCGCCCGGCTACTCGAGTCCCCTACTGGCTACTGCAACTACAACTGAGATCAACTGTACTGCTGGTGGGGCAGTTGGGGCAGCCGGGCCCGTGGAGAAGACGACCGAGCGGAGCAACAACTGCAGCGAGGCGTCATTGGATTGCTAATTTTGTCTTACCCCTACTGACTATGTGACCACACTGACTAGTGTTATACTACGGCGACGCAGGGTAGGACAGTAGACCTCCCGAGTCGTCACTAGTCAGCGTACTGGCTATTGACAGTCATTGAGTACCAGATTCATCTCCAGCTGGGCAATTTAAAATGGTAGCTCAATGGTTCGTTTCTGTCCGTTTAAGTCACGCCGTGGACAGAATTTAAGCTGCGGTCCGGTCGGCCAAACCTGTGCCTTCATCGGATGATCCATTCGATCAAGTGTTTGGCCAACTTCATAGAGCTTTTTAAAATTGCAGACATATTTGGAGACAAATTTGCTTGAATCAAATTGGTAGAACTTAATAAAAACTTAGTAGGATAATACATCGTCTTCATCTTGCCCTCTCCTAGTCATCCTCGTCGGTGTGGTTGTGGCGGCGGCACATGGTCTCGTGGAATACCTTGACAGTGAGCATGCTATGACCGTCGTACTTCAAGACGACGAAGTGCCCGACATCAATTGGGTGCGCGCGGGACGCCCTCTAGCCGTTGTGGAGGAACATCCGCCCTTGGTCGTCGAACTTCACCTCCACGAACCACAGGCTGGTGGAGACGACGGTGGTGGCTGACTCTGGCCTCTCCCACCACGTCTTCCTTGGCGACCTCGGCCACGCCCAGCGCTTGGAGGTCGTCTTGGATAGCCACCCCTCGAGCCTATGCGGCTAGCCGTTGCTAATGGGATGCCTCTTGTGGTGACGGGGAATGGAAGAAAATGAGGTTGTGGAAGAAATGGCCACGCACTGGCCAGCTTAAAAAGGCTAGGGCAGTGGATGACTACGCGTAGGACGAAACATTGACATTGATGAAGGTAGTCGGCTATCGAAATAGTCGAGCGGCGCAGCCAGAGAACGAGCGCAAGCGTCGGGTGACGCGGGTAGAGCAAGAACACTAGTCACACTGCTTCCATTGATGGCTAGATGAAGAAGGTCGTTAACCGCTGCCATGCGGGCCCTCGTTCCACGTTGTTCACGCTGACGCATCGGTTACGCAAATTTGGTGATCCTATGGATTGCATCTCATGGATCGATCGTTTGGAACACCCCGCTGGAGCATGCACGGCCTGTCTGAACGTTTCGAACACGCGAGGATCAGATGAGCTAGGCCACTGGAGATGCCCTAACTTGTGAGAATTGGTAATCGTAGCGAGAGGATTCGACGAAACGCTAATCGCCATCGCTCAGTTTTGAGATGCATACTGATTCATAAAATTTTAATATTTACGGTCGATTTAAATAGACAGAAACAGACGAAATTATTAGTGTCGTAAACGGGTCAAGTGGCTGGACATGGCCTGGCCCGGGAGACTTGGTGTGTCACGGTTTGACGGTGATCTCACGCCGAGATTTGACTCCGGCTACTACTTGCCCTACTCTGTGTCAATCTGCTTGTCCTCTGGCGCTGTTCTCCCCACTCCGCAGCGGCACGCGCCGCCTCGCTCTCCGCGCGCTTCTGAAACCGCATGCGTAGTAGTGTCCGTGCCGTGTCACCCGTTCTGCTCCAAATTTATTGATCTGACTTGACTTTGGATTCGTCACGATCACCCGTCACCTCCGCTGCACGTTCGTAGCGTACGTCCGACACTGGATGTGGCCCTACGCGGCTCGTATTTGCTTTCTTCTTCGGGTAAAAACGAGACCCGCTCTTTGTCCTTCCCCAGCCCGTCACTCGCTCGTACGCCGCCCACGCTGATCATTGCACCCGCCTCACGGTTTCATCATTCCTCCGTACATATACGAACTGTTTCCTTAAACCATTTGCGTGAGCCGTGTTTAACAATGTGCTGAATGCGAATATTACGAAATAAACGATTGACTTGAGTTATGCTGTACCTTGTGTATGTATACGAAATTTAGTTCCAAAATATAAGAGCATCTCCAGTCGCGTCCCCCAAACCGTCCCCCAAAGGGATTTGGGGCGCGCCGGACAAAATAAGCGTTCCAGCCGCGTCCCCCAAAGCCCTTTTTTGTCCGGCGCGCCCCTATACGGTGTCCGGCGCCCCGAGCCCGTCCCCGTCCCACGGGGACGCACCGGCACACCGGACACAACGAAATGAGAGGCGAGGAGGCGCGGGGCCGACGCGTCGGCGGCACGGTTAGTACTAACCCTAACCGTCGCCTACCTCGCGATGGAAGTTATTCGCGCGCGGCGGCATCTTTGCCTTAATGGCGACGGAGGGCGAGGCGAGACGTCTCGTCGGTCGCTGCGCGGCCTCCACGCGTCGCCGGCGTTCGCACGCCACCGCCCGTTCCCGCGCGATCTTCCCGCCTCTTCTCGTCCGTTCCCGCGCTTTCTTCCCGACGCCGGCGTCTATAAAAGGTCTCCCGGCTCATCAATGGTAGCCACCACACCCCGCCGGCAACAAACACAGCCTTTGTCGCTCCACGGCCGTCTCCTCCATCACCGGTGGCAATGGCGAACCGCCCGGCGATGGCCACTTCCTCCACCGCCGTCTCCTCCATTGACGAGCCGGCGGCGGCGTGCGGCACTCGAGGAGGCACTCGAGGAGGACGCCCGCCGGCGGCATGAGGCGCGAGCGGGCGGCGGATCTAGCGGCGTTCTCCGCCCCTCGCTCCGCGGCCGAGGAGGCCGCGGCGGCGGCGGCGTGGCGGGAGCGACGGTGCGACACCGTTGCGGCGTTCGACGCCTCGACGGGACAAGAGGCGCGATGGCGCCGGTACCGGGAGGAGATGGAGCAGCGATGGGCTGACGAGCGCCGGCGCCAGCGCGATGAGCGGCGGGCGCTTGATACGTCTCCAACGTATCGATAATTTCTTGTGTTCCATGCCACATTATTGATGTTATCTACATGTTTTATGCACACTTTATGTCATATTCGTGCATTTTCTGGAACTAACCTATTAACAAGATGCCGAAGTGCCGCTTCTGTTTTCTGTTGTTTTTGGTTTCGGAAATCCTAGTAAAGAAATATTCTCGGAATTGGACGAAATAAAAGCCCGGAGGCCTATTTTCTCACGAAGCTTCCGAAGTCCGAAGGAGAGACGAAGAGGGGCCACGGGGCGCCAAACCCTAGGGCGGCGCGGCCCCACCCCCGGCCGCGCCGGCCCGTGGTTTGGGCCCCCTGTGCCGCCTCTTGACTTGCCCTTCCGCCTACAAATAGCCTCCGTGACGAAACCCCCGCATCCGAGAGCCACGATACGGAAAACATTACCGAGACGCCGTCGCCGCCGATCCCATCTCGGGGGATCCCGGAGATCGCCTCCGGCACCCTGCCGGAGAGGGGATTCATCTCCCGGAGGACTCTACACCGCCATGGTCGCCTCCGGAGTGATGAGTGAGTAGTCTACCCCTGGACTATGGGTCCATAGCGGTAGCTAGATGGTTGTCTTCTCCCCATTGTGCTATCATTGTCGGATCTTGTGAGCTGCCTATCATGATCAAGATCATCTATATGTAATTCTATATGTTGCGTTTGTTGGGATCCGATGAATAGAGAATACTTGTTATGTTGATTATCAAAGTTATGCTTATGTGTTGTTTATGATCTTGCATGCTCTCCGTTATTAGTAGATGCTCCGGCCAAGTAGATGCTTTTAACTCCAAGAGGGAGTACTTATGCTCGATAGTGGGTTCATGCCTCGCATTGACACTCGGGACGATGACGAGAAAGTTCTAAGGTTGTGTTGTGCTCGTTGCCACTAGGGATAAAACATTGATGCTATGTCTAAGGATGTAGTTGTTGATTACATTACGCACCATACTTAATGCAATTGTCTCGTTGTTTTGCAACTTAATACCGGAGGGGTTCGGATGATAACCTCGAAGGTGGACTTTTTAGGCATAGATGCGGTTGGATGGCGGTCTATGTACTTTGTCGTAATGCCCAATTAAATCTCACTATACTCATCATGATATGTATGTGCATTGTCATGCTCTCTTTATTTGTCAATTGCCCAACTGTAATTTGTTCACCCAACATGCTGTTCGTCTTATGGGAGAGACACCTCTAGTGAACTGTGGACCCCGGTCCAATTCTCTTTACTGAAATACAATCTACTGCAATACTTGTTTCTACTCGTTTTCTCTGCAAACAATCATCTTCCACACAATACGGTTAATCCTTTGTTACAGCAAGCCGGTGAGATTGACAACCTCACTCGTTTCGTTGGGGCAAAGTAGTTTGGTTGTGTTGTGCGGAGTTCCACGTTGGCGCCGGAATCTCCGGTGTTGCGCCGCACTACATCCCGCCGCCATCAACCTTCAACGTGCTTCTTGGCTCCTCCTGGTTCGATAAACCTTGGTTTCTTTCCGAGGGAAAACTTGCTGCTGTGCGCATCATACCTTCCTCTTGGGGTTGCCCAACGAACGTGTGAAATACACGCCATCAAGCTCTTTTTCCGGCGCCGTTGCCGGGAGATCAAGACACGCTGCAAGGGGAGTCTCCACTTCTCAATCTCTTTACTTTGTTTTTGTCTTGCTTTATTTTATTTACTACTTTGTTTGCTGCACTAAATCAAAATACAAAAAAATTAGTTGCTAGTTTTACTTTATTTGCTATCTTGTTTGCTATATCAAAAACACAAAAAAATTAGTTACTTGCATTTACTTTACTTATTTCATCATGTTTCCTTTTAATTTTACCACAAAAGACATACCGGTAGGACGTGGGTCTATAGTTGGGAGAAATAATATAGAAGAATTCTTCAACCATGTTAGTACTATTGATAATTTTGAGGATAGACACTTGGTAGACCTTGCGCCTACTTATGAAATTGCTGCCGCGCATTTAGTTCGCTTGTTGGAAACCAAATTTGTTAATCTCAATCCTATAATCCAACATATGTTTTTCACACTTGGTGATATGGAAGAAGGGGAAAAGAAAGATTTTGTTTTAGAAACCCTTCTTAGAGAATTTGGTGGTCTAGCAAGAGAAGCTAGAAAGGTCTTTGCTAAATTTAATATGCTTGGTTCTCCTACTAATTTTGTTAGTCTCCTTGAAAAGATGGATATGGATAGAATAAGATACACTAATAATATTGATGATGGAGGGGAGATCAAAGCACCAATACCATGCAAGCTCCTAGCTATGAATGATGCACTAGAAAATAACTATGCTTGGCTTGTTCCTGAAAATTTGTTTGATGAGAGTAGCACGCCTAAGACTAATGAAAAGGGAGATGCTAAAACTTATGTATCTAATATAATATGCCTGGTTGAGAAGAGCCCACACCCCGCTGTAGAAGTACCACCCTTTGATAATACTTGATACACACTTTCGCGCCTAGCTGAAAGGCGTTAAAGAAAAGCGCTTATGGGAGACAACCCATGTTTTTACCTACAGTACTTTGTTTTTATTTTGTGTCTTGGAAGTTGTTTACTACTGTAGCAACCTCTCCTTATCTTAGTTTTGAGTTTTGTTGTGCCAAGTTAAGCCGTTGATAGAAAAGTAAGTACTAGATTTGGATTACTGCGCAGTTCCAGATTTCTTTGCTGTCACGAATCTGAGCCCACTGCCCTGCAGGAAGCTCAGAAAATTATGCCAATTTACGTGCATGATCCTCAGATATGTACACAACTTTCATTCAATTTGAGCATTTTCATTTGAGCAAGTCTGGTGCCATTTTAAAATTCGTCAATACGAACTGTTCTGTTTTGACAGATTCTGCCTTTTATTTCGCATTGCCTCTTTCGCTATGTTGGATGAATTTCTTTGATCCACTAATGTCCAGTAGCATTATGCAATGTCCAGAAGTGTTAAGAATGAGTGTGTCACCTCTGAATATGTCAATTTATATTGTGCACTAACCCTCTAATGAGTTGTTTCGAGTTTGGTGTGGAGGAAGTTTTCAAGGATCAAGAGAGGAGTATGATGCAACATGATCAAGGAGAGTGAAAGCTCTAAGCTTGGGGATGCACCCGGTGGTTCACCCCTGCATATATCAAGAAGACTCAAGCGTCTAAGCTTGGGGATGCCCAAGGCATCCCCTTCTTCATCAACAAATTATCAGGTTCCTCCCCGAAACTACATTTTTATTCGGCCACATCTTATGTGCTTTTTCTTGGAGCGTCGTTTTGTTTTTGTTTTTGTTTTGTTTGAATAAAATGGATCCTAGCATTCACTTTATGGGAGAGATACACACTCCGCTGTAGCTTATGGACAAATATGTCCTTGGTTTCTACTCATAGTATTCATGGCGAAGTTTCTCCTTCGTTAAATTGTTATATGGTTGGAATTGGAAAATGATACATGTAGTAATTGCTATAAATGTTTTGGGTAATGTGATACTTGGCAATTGTTGTGCTCATGTTTAAGCTCTTGCATCATATGCTTTGCACCCATTAATGAAGAAATACATAGAGCATGCTAAAATTTGGTTTGCATATTTGGTTTCTCTAAGGTCTAGATAATTTCTAGTTTTGAGTTTGAACAACAAGGAAGACGGTGTAGAGTCTTATAATGCTTTCAATATGTCTTTTATGTGAGTTTTGTTGTACTAGTTCATCCTTGTGTTTGTTTCAAATAACCTTGCTAGCCTAAACCTTGTATCGAGAGGGAATACTTCTCATGCATCCAAAATACTTGAGCCAACCACTATGCCATTTGTGTCCACCATACCTACCTATACTACATGGTATTTTCCCGCCATTCCAAAGTAAATTGCTTGAGTGCTACCTTTAAAATTCCATCATTCACCTTTGCAATATATAGCTCATGGGACAAATAGCTTAAAAACTATTGTGGTATTGAATATGTAATTATGCACTTTATCTCTTATTAAGTTGCTTGTTGTGCGATAACCATGTTTATCTGGGAACGCCATCAACTCATTGTTGAATTTCATGTGAGTTGCTATGCATGTTCGTCTTGTCCGAAGTAAGGGCGATCTACACTGAGTTGAATGGTTTGAGCATGCATATTGTGAGAGAAGAACATTGGGCCGCTAACTAAAGCCATGATTCATGGTGGAAGTTTCAGTTTTGGACAAATATCCTCAAATCTCTAATGAGAAAAGAATTAATTGTTGTCAAATGCTTAAAGCATTAAAAGAGGAGTCCATTATCTCGTTGTCTATGTTGTCCCGGTATGGATGTCTAAGTTGAGAATAATCAAAAGCGAGAAATCCAAATGCGAGCTTTCTCCTTAGACCTTTGTACAGGCGGCATAGAGGTACCCCTTTGTGATACTTGGTTAAAGCATATGTATTGCGGTGATAATCCAGTAGTCCAAGCTAATTAGGACAAGGTGCGAGCACTATTAGTACACTATGCATGAGGCTTGCAACTTATAAGATATAATTTACATGATGCATATGCTTTATTACTACCGTTGACAAAATTGTTTCATGTTTTCAAAATCAAAGCTCTAGCACAAATATAGCAATCGATGCTTTTCCTCTATGAGGACCATTCTTTTACTTTCAATGTTGAGTCAGTTCACCTATTTCTCTCCACCTCAAGAAGCAAACACTTGTGTGAACTGTGCATTGATTCTTACATACTTGCTTATTGCACTTATTATATTACTCTATGTTGACAATATCCATGAGATATACATGTTACAAGTTGAAAGCAACCGCTGAAACTTAATCTTCTTTTGTGTTGCTTCAATACCTTTACTTTGAATTATTGCTTTATGAGTTAACTCTTATGCAAGACTTATTGATGCTTGTCTTGAAATGCTATTCATGAAAAGTCTTTGCTTTATGATTCACTTGTTTACTCATGTCATACACATTGTTTTGATCGCTGCATTCACTACATATGCTTTACAAATAGTATGATCAAGTTTATGATGGCATGTCACTCCAGAAATTATCTTTGTTATCGTTTTACTCGCTCGGGACGAGCAGTAACTAAGCTTAGGGATGCTGATACGTCTCCAACGTATCGATAATTTCTTGTGTTCCATGCCACATTATTGATGTTATCTACATGTTTTATGCACACTTTATGTCATATTCGTGCATTTTCTCGGAACTAACCTATTAACAAGATGCCGAAGTGCCGATTCTGTCGTTTCTCGCTGTTTTTGGTTTCAGAAATCCTAGTAAAGAAATATTCTCGGAATTGGACGAAATAAAAGCCCGGAGGCCTATTTTCTCACGAAGCTTCCGAAGTCCGAAGGAGAGACGAAGAGGGGCCACGGGGCGCCAAACCCTAGGGCGGCGCGGCCCCACCCCCGGCCGCGCCGGCCTCGTGGTTTGGGCCCCCTGTGCCGCCTCTTGACTTGCCCTTCCGCCTACAAATAGCCTCCGTGACGAAACCCCCGCACCGAGAGCCACGATACGGAAAACATTACCGAGACGCCGTCGCCGCCGATCCCATCTCGGGGGATCTCGGAGATCGCCTCCGGCACCCCGCCGGAGAGGGGATTCATCTCCCGGAGGACTCTACACCGCCATGGTCGCCTCCGGAGTGATGAGTGAGTAGTCTACCCCTGGACTATGGGTCCATAGCAGTAGCTAGATGGTTGTCTTCTCCCCATTGTGCTATCATTGTCGGATCTTGTGAGCTGCCTATCATGATCAAGATCATCTATATGTAATTCTATATGTTGCGTTTGTTGGGATCCGATGAATAGAGAATACTTGTTATGTTGATTATCAAAGTTATGCTTATGTGTTGTTTATGATCTTGCATGCTCTCCGTTATTAGTAGATGCTCTGGCCAAGTAGATGCTTTTAACTCCAAGAGGGAGTACTTATGCTCGATAGTGGGTTCATGCCGCATTGACACCCGGGACGATGTGACGAAAGTTCTAAGGTTGTGTTGTGCTGTTGCCACTAGGGATAAAACATTGATGCTATGTCTAAGGATGTAGTTGTTGATTACATTACGCACCATACTTAATGCAATTGTCCGTTGTTTTGCAACTTAATACCGGAGGGGGTTCGGATGATAACTCGAAGGTGGACTTTTTAGGCATAGATGCAGTTGGATGGCGGTCTATGTACTTTGTCGTAATGCCCAATTAAATCTCACTATACTCATCATGATATGTATGTGCATTGTCATGCTCTCTTTATTTGTCAATTGCCCAACCGTAATTTGTTCACCCAACATGCTCGTTCGTCTTATGGGAGAGACACCTCTAGTGAACTGTGGACCCCGGTCCAATTCTCTTTATCGAAATACAATCTACTCGCAATACTTGTTTCTACTCGTTTTCTCTCGCAAACAATCATCTTCCACACAATACGGTTAATCCTTTGTTACGAGCAAGCCGGTGAGATTGACAACCTCACTCGTTTCGTTGGGGCAAAGTAGTTTGGTTGTGTTGTGCAGGTTCCACGTTGGCGCCGGAATCTCCGGTGTTGCGCCGCACTACATCCCGCCGCCATCAACCTTCAACGTGCTTCTTGGCTCCTCCTGGTTCGATAAACCTTGGTTTCTTTCTGAGGGAAAACTTGCTGCTGTGCGCATCATACCTTCCTCTTGGGGTTGCCCAACGAACGTGTGAAATACACGCCATCAGCGCTGTTCCGTGAACGGCGTGACTCGATCGAGCGCCGGCGGCGTGAGTCGATCGAGCTCCAGCAGCAGGCGACGGCGGAGGAGCGTCGACAGCGGGAGGCGGCGCTTACGGCGCTATGGGGGAGGCGGGCGGAGCAGTTGGTGTAATATCTCAGGTATTGGGGTTACAAAATAGAGGAACACAGATGTGTGCATTGCATTCATGTATAGAAAATCTGGGGAATTTTCGCGTTTTTGTTTAAAACCATCAAAGTGATTGAGGTTTCTTACATCGATGGAATTAAGTTAGTCATCGATGTGGGCATGAAAAATTTCGACATGACCTGTGTGAATTCATGTGTTTTCGGGAGAACAAATTTGAATTCAAATTAAATATGGATACTATGAATTCAAATAAGAATTTGAATTCTAAACAATTATATAACATACAAAGTAACAACAAATATAAATAAGAATCAAACATTACTAATAAGAATTCACATAAGTATTATTACAACACTTATTGAAATATTACAAGTTACATAAGAAATGTGAGATTACAAAATGGAACTAAAAGAAATTCTAAATCTAATCTAAATCTTCTCAACATTTCTTATTCTTCTTTTCCTGCAATAAGAGAAACAAAACAAAGAAAAAAGGAAAATATTGGGTTATGGTTATAATGTTGCCATCATATGAAATGAGGCATTTTAATATTGGAACTCAATTAATGGAAATTAGGAACCAGTCCTAATCCCCAAAAGTGACTAGAGGGAATTATTCATCTTCGGCAACATTTGTGATTTAGGAACTACTAGATAGTACCATTGGAGGCAGCAATGATAAATTAGGCATCAAATAGGCAACCAGGGATATTGTGCAACAAGTTATGATCAATTGGAATGGCAACAGAAGGCAACATTTTTACTTTCCCTCTAATCTAATCAAGTTCCTATTTAGAAGCCACAAATTCATTTAAATGGATCATTATTGACATAGAAAAGTCAATATGACCCTAACCAAATATAAATAAGCCACTGATAATTAAGCAAAGCTTAATCAATCTTGAATCACACTTGATCTATTTAGTACAGGCACACATAATTATGCCACTTGAGTTATTCCAGCCACTAATGTAATTAAGAAGCATCCATACAATATAGTCAAGTAATAGTAGCAGCCCAGCTTAAGTAATTTCCACTTGGCAGTACCCAAAAGTAAAGCCAAATTGTGAGATAAGATCACTCGGACGTTGCTAGTGCTAGGAGGAGAAGAAAGGGAAGTTGTTCTCTAGCACCGGATAAAGGGCCACACAACAAGCAAGACAGTCACCACACGCAGCCATGTGCTCGTCAAACCCACAGTGCATCGCTCAGCAGTACATAAACAACGACCACACCGTACCAAAAGCTTCCCTAGGACAACTACACACCCGCTGCACCAACAGTTCATTCAGTAGTCAATCTATCCATCAGATATCAGCAAGAACACACCATCATCCACTAGAACAATACACCAGATCAACCACTGGAATCAGCAGCTGTAACTAGGAAGAAGAAGAAGCAGGGAGTGGAGAAGGCAGGCCAGAAGGGGAGGTTCGTTTCAACATCAAGAAGATCAAGCTACCAAGTACAGCAGGTAGCAACTCATAGGCTAGATCTTGCAGCATCTGTTCTTAACTTCTGCATAGTTTCAACAAGGGAAATAAAGGGTAAAGTACAAATTTAATAACTCCAATCACCCTGCAACTAGATCTGGTCTAGGAGGATTGGGAGGAGTCATTTCTCTCAGATCTGGCATAGAAATGCTATGCATGTTCATCACAGAGATTGGAGAGGCAACAAATAGTATATGTCTTATAAAAGTGGAGCCTCAGCCTTTGCATCACGAAGCTAGACTAAGAAATCAAGCAAGGATCTGTTCTTCTCAGTTTAATACCCAACATATAGATCATGCCCAAAGATTAGGCAGTATTCACTGTGCACACATAAATACAAATCTGTCCAAGACCATGTATAAACATGATCAGATAAATCCAGCTGTAAATCCAAGAGATTAGTCATGTAATCATACTAATGCACATACATGATGTTATGAGTACATCCTCATCGATCTCAAGTATGTAAAGCAAACTAGATAATTACAGCAGTAATTTGATCCAATATCATCATTACCTCATAGGTTCAGCCTATGGCATTCAATCCATCGGCTACACACAGTTAAGCAACTTACTTCCAAGCATAGCTTCAATAAATAAATTTTCCTATCAAGGAAAACCCCTTGAAACCAGTGACAGGGAAAAGGATTAGGCATAACCTCCAAATAGTGGCCAGTGAGCATAGCATGGTGTACAACAACATTAATCCATGGTCTATGATAATTCTATAAGCATCAAGCAACAACCGATCAATCAGCACTTATAAGCATACCCATAACTCACAAGCTTCCATCAAGAAAATAATGCACCTTCTAGTATATATTCAGTTTCGTCAGTAAAAGGAACACCACCAGTCATATAGGCCTGGGATAGTTATTCATCCAAACTGAGGCATCATATCTAACAGCAGACCAACAACATCTTTAAGAATTCTAGGATGGCACATTCATTCGGATGGAAGCATCTCCACAAACAGATATAAATCCTAAAGCCAAGGCAGTAACTAGGCCATAAGCACACACAGGAATAGACCTCCAATACGATAACCACAGTCAAAAGGGAGAGGGGAGATAGCTCACAGTGCAAGAGGCGGAGTCGACGCCGGGGTTGCGTCCGCGACACCGTCCAGCCGGCGTCGAGGATGCAGTAGTCACCACCAACAACCCCACCGCCCCACCAGTTCATCAGTACCACAACACCACACCACCAGTTCACGGTCATCACCGTAGCTAGGCCGCAACAGCGTCGGAGACACGACGGCGACCATGCCAAATCGCAGCTTGGACTAGCCGGCGGGCGCAAACAGGTGCAGGGAGGTGGCGCTATGAAGGAGAGATAGCGATGGAGGACGAGCTCGAGGTCCACCGACCTGCGGCGGCGCCGGACTCGGCCGGCGACGGCCGGAATTCAAGGCGGACTAGGGTTAGCCTTGGGGGATCACACGGATGCGGATAAGCATCGATGCAGCGGGGAATTCAATGGAGGAAAGCGGGGCGGAGCTGGGTTGGCGTGCGGCGGCGACGGACTCGGCTCGGCGGCGGCCGGAAGGCGGTGGCGGCGGCAGCATCTCGGAGGCGTGCCGGGTGTCGCGTGCGTGCGTGAGTGAGGAACGAGGGCGTGCCGTGCGTGTGAGAACGAGAACGAGAGAGGGGTTCGGTCGGTTCGGGTCTAACCCGACCCAATCAAAGCAACCAGGTTGGGCCACCACCGGGTGCCGGCCATGCCATTGGGCCAGCCTAACAGTACTTTTGGGACTATATTTTTTTTTAGAAAAAGAAAAAACCTTTGAGGCATGTATAATAAGATAATAAAAAGAAAACCAATAAACAAAAGTGAGTATCATAAAATAATCTATACAATAATAATAGACAACAAATAGTACTTTAAAAATTAGAAGAACAATAATTTGAATTTTCTTATAAATTTTAGAAGACTAATTTTAAATCTTAAACTATTAAGACATAAATACTAACAATATAAATTTCTATGTTTCACCTCAAGAAAATAGTAAATATTACTTGTATTAAAATACCACAATTGTTCCATATGGTTATGTTTAATCATATAAGAATCCTAATTGATCATTACTTCAACTATTAATTAAAACCCTAAACCCTAATAGTATTTATCAATATTTTATTAAGTCTGATAAAATAATATAATGTTAGATCCACTATTATTTCCATTTCAAGGTTGTTAATAATTCCAACTCTTTTCTCAATCAATACTTTAATAATTCTATCACAACTTGGAAACCTAGTTCTAATATGTGTAAAGACCTTAACCCTATCATTTTATGTGAAAACCCTAAATTGTTTCTAAAACCTAAACCCTGGGTTAGAAAATGTGATCATGATACTTTGCTTTTGATTCATAGAACCATAATTAACAATTAAATACTTGCCATGCCACATGAAATGTAGGAGCCCTATTATCAATAGTTTAGTATTCCATGTATGTATACCTATCCAACCAGGTTGATCAAGTAGGATTAATCAAGACTAAACCCTAGCTCTTATTACCAAAACCATCATCCTTATTTATCCATGCTTAGAATCACATCATTGTGATGAACTCTAATAGCAACCATGCCTAATACTCGCACCATTAATCATGCTCCACTAAACCCTGCAAGCACTAAAGAATTATGCATCATCCTATATAGGAACTAACTATTCCTTACTTAGTAGATCCAATAGCAAACCCTAAACCACCCAATTCAAATTGAGATACTTCTTATTAGTTAAGAAGTATGTTCTTCAAAAGTTATTCCTTTGAAGAAGATATAGAATAGTCATCCACTATACCTAATAAGATCTATAAACCCTAGCCAGACCATCATTAACAAGATATACCAACTTGATAGCAACTACTTATAATAAATTGCTTAAGATGCTTAGGCTTAACCCTACAAGTTGTAGCTGTTGATGAATCCAACTATGTTGGGATCCCTCTAATCCTTACCCTATAAACTAGTGGAAAACCATAGTAAACCCTAGAACCCCCACAACCCTAATTATCATACTTATTCTTTATTAAAGAACATGTTCTTCAAAAGTTATTCTTTTGAAGTATATGATAATTAACCATTAACCATGCCATATAGTGCTAAAACCAACCACCATTCATTACATATTAGGTTTATACTCAATGTTATTGTTGTGTGCTATTAATGTTATTATTATGATACATTGCAAAGACTCGTTTATGATACCATGTAACCACACTTGAATAAGAACTTTGTATGAGAACCACTCTAAAAGTGCAACACACCCTAAACAAATCATTTCAACTCACTAATCCTAAATCATCGGGGTTAGGTCACGCTTAGAGCGATTGCATCTCATACTTATGCATTATTGCATCCTTGCCAATCTTTTAAACATCGTCCTTACCGAACGATGATGCTATTTCAGAATTTGGAGTTATTGCGTATCGAAGACCTTGTCTGCATAATCTTGCAGCCAAGAAAGGCAAGTTCATCACTTGCTCATGTCATTTGAGTATCTTTATCAAATTACTTGCCAAGTACTATGATTATCACTATTGCATAAAAACCAAAACCACTACTTTCATAATTATGAATATGACTATGTGGTGGGCAATGGAACCATGGATTGTGTTGATATGGTGGAGGTTCCATTGCAAGGGTTTATATCCATCTAGGATTAAACAACAAATGTCGCCAGTGATTCTTGTGCCGTAATACCCGTGTTAACCATAAGATCCGGAGTGGGACGGAATAGTCAATTGTATTTCCACCTCTTGTACATCAACGGATGCGCTTTACCGTAGACCCTTGATCCAAGAGAGGACAAGTGGTACCCTTGATCCAAGAGAGGACAAGTGGTAGGGTGGGGGTCCCGATGAAGTCCCCACGGTAATTGCGGTCTATGATGGGTTGCAGCTGCCGGCGAAGGAGTTCATGGTAGAGACCTGAACTCGTTGTCGTGGTCGGGGGCCGTCCTTAATTGGTATAAGAACACCGGCGAGGACCCGGGGTCGGAGTTTGCATCAACGGGTGGGTGTATGAGGTAGCGGAGGAATATGATTGGCTATGACCTTATACCGGGCCTCACACCAAAGGAAGTGTGGACGAGAACTATAGACTCGGTTGGCACCAAGGTTAAGATCTCTTATGGGTAAAGCAACACACCTCTGCAGAGTGTAATGAACCGTGACCTGTCACTCCCTGTTCCGGGATATGGAACTGCGAACGCGGCCGGAAAGGAGCTCCATGAAGTTCTAGTAAACCGGTGAAGGCCGACGTGACATAGTTCTTCTCGAATAAAAGCAACCTTTTGAAGAAATGGTTATGAAAACTTGCATTGGTATTAGACTTTCTGGTCTAATGCCGTAGCTAGTGCATTAAACACCACTTTCCTATAATGAACTTGTTGAGTACGCTCGTACTCATCCCACTCTTAAATCCCCTGCTTAGATATGGAAGCATCGACGGAGGATCTACAGTGCAACTCGAAGGCCGAGGAGTCAACAACTACTTCAAGAGACGGGACCATGTCAGAGGAGTCAGATACCTCATCCAACAAGGAGAAAACCTAGATTAGCAATAGAAAGGAACTAGTTTCCTAAACCTAGCTCCTATTTAGCTAGAATCTATTCATAGCCCTTATAGCTAGTCAAACACTCTACAAATAGAGTTCGTGATAGGATTAGACTACGAGTCGTTCTTCTGTAATTTATTCGCAGATTTACCTCACTGTAAAGTAGGAGGTTGTGCTGATCTTATGTAACAGAGTCAATGTTGTAATTCTATAGACATACCTTGGACCCGCATATGTTTCTGTTGTACCACTCTGAGCGATATAATACTAGTGGAACGGTGTTTCATTGGTGTTATATCAGACTTGCATACTACACCATGCAGTGGTATGCCGGGTCACCACAGTTGGCGGCGGCCGACGCGTTTGCGGCGGCGATGATGGAGGCGCCAACAGATGTGGAGGAGGAGGCGCCAATGGAGGAGGAGGAGGCCGAGGCGGAGGAGACCAAGGTGGAGGACGACGACGACGACGAGTTCGACTGGTCCGACGACGACGCCCCGCACCCGGACGAGACGGCCGATCAGCAACGCGCCCTCGTCGAGTCCTTCGAGTCGGAGAAGAAGCTCCAGGATGACGCCCGTGCCCTCGAAGAGGCGCATATTCGTCGCGCCATCGAGCTCTCCCTCCAGGCGGCGCAGCAGGGGATGGCGGAGGACGCGCGGCGGGAGCGGCACCGTCTGGCCACCGCCGAACGCAAGGAGAGGAGGCGCGCGCAGGAGGAGCTGCGGCGTAGGGGAGGCGACGACGGGGCGGGGCCGTCGAACGCGCCGCCGGGCGATCAGTAGTCTAGGTTTAGATGAAATCTAGCCGTTTTCATTCAAACTTTGTAATATATAATCAAAATTGAATGAAAACCTTTATTTTCGTTTGGGGGACGCGGCTGGGGAGCGACGTCCCCAAACGCGGCACGAACAAAACACGTCCCACAAACGCTCGATCCGGCGCGGTTTGGGGGACGGTTTGGGGGACGCGACTGGAGATACTCTAAGCACACGTAACTCGTGGCAAAAAGAAAACAGTTTTGGTAGAGAAAATAGCCAAACTGAATAGTAATCCATGGGCACCACCTGCCCTGCGCCCGAGATGGCGGTCGTAGCCATGATCGAGCACGCGGCTCCCGTCCCGTCCCGTGCGCGAGTGGAGACACAAGAGTACGATGGTTAACCTACCACATCTTTGTTCTTTTCTGAATGGCGCTCCCGTCGTCGTACGGGACGTGTCGATGCGTTGCAGTATTGACATGACACACACGATGGGCACGAAGCCACGAACGCAACGCCCGCATACACACGAGCTTCTTCTTCTTCCTTGCGCCGCGACCCACAACGTTGACGACGCAATGAGTGATCCCGCGCGGCGATTAAAACTGACCGGAGCGAGTTGCAGCTGCCGGCGAGCGGGCGGTGACCGAGCACGCGGCAGATGCCCTCTACTGTACTGTACGTGCTGCGCTGCTCTGCTCTGCTTGGAGGCAGCACGACAGGCGACCCGGAACACGAGCGCCGCAAGCAATGTCTGGTCGAGGAGAATCTCGTTGACTCTATAGCCTTCCCTCTAGGCGCATGTTCCCTCTGCCGCGCGGCAAGCGCCATGATGGCACTCCTAATTAAAACTCATCCCATCTTGTTCAACTACGGCCATGCGGCCATGTCTAGTGCTGCTTTCTACTTGTATCAGCGAGAGCATACGCTGCTGCGTTACGGCCGCTACTGTAATTTTATGGTACACAAGTACACAGTGTAGCGTAGTACTCCCTCCGTCCACAAATAAGTGTACCTGCGGGGTTTTCAAGATAAATTATGAGGTGGAGTGAAAAGTACATTGGAAACATGCATCTCTCCTCTTTAATTCTTTCACCTCCAATGAGCTAAGTGCATGTAAAAAACAAGAAGAATATGTGCTCAATATTATTGGGTTTGATTTCCGTGCGATGAGAGAGAAGCAATTAAATTGCATTGGGAAGATAGGAGTACACTCTTTTGTGGACAAAGTTTAGAGGCTAGATGTACACTTATTTGAGGACGGAGGGAGTACCTCAAAAGACGCAGTACTAGTTCCCCTTCGCCAGAACACTCAACACTCCCGGTTTTGCTAGAGCATCTCCAGCTGCATCCTAAAGTGTCCACGAAGAGATTTGAAGCGAGCTAAAAAAGTTCTCAGCTGCGTTCCTTAAAGTCTTTTTTTTTTGTCTTGCGCTGTCCCGTGCTCGTTCCCGCTACACAGGGGATGCTCCGGGTACGTCGGACAGAACGAAAAGCGAGGCGAGGAGTGGCGGGACCGACGCGTCAGCGGCACATTGAAGTTTAACCTAACCGTCGCCTACCTCGCGACGGAAGTTATTGGCGCGCAGCAACGGTGCAGTTCCCGCAGAGGGGCATCGAAGAGTCTCGTCGCGCCTAGCTCTGCGTGCCGGCGTTAATGAGCGCCACCGCTTCCCCGCCTTCCTCTGTCATACAAAAAGGATCGCTCTCATCGTCTCTCACACACAAACCCTAGCGCCTCTCTCCCCAACCCTAGCCGTCACCATCTCAAGAGTCGACGTCATGTCTGGTAGAGGCGGAGACCGAGCTCGTGGCCGTGGTCGTGGCCGCGGCGCCGGACATGCAGGAGGAGGAGCGGCAAATGCTGTTCGAGTTCATCGTCGTCCTCAAGGGCGACCCACTCGGCATCTAGAGGCTGTCGGACAAGTTCACCGACTTTGTCGCTGGCAACGAGCCATCCTCGCTGCATCTATGAGAGGTTGCCTGCGGCTGCTGTCGGTGGATTGTGGACGTGATCTTCGACGCGTGCGGCAAGATGTACCTCCACATCGTTTGGGAGAAGTTCGCGTGCTACCATCACCTCGAAGCTGGCTTCGTGCTCACGTTCTCCTACCTTGGCGAAACCGACATGAGCGTCAAGGTGTTCGACGAGACGCGCTGCCGCCGGCACTACCACGGGGGCAACGATGAGGAGGACGACGACTGAGTGTTGTTTCTTGCAGCGAAAATAGGCACGAAGGTTTCTGGTTGTTCTTCCTCGAAAGAACCAACATGGGTACCGTCAACAGCTAGATTTTCTAGTTTGGGTGACTGGGAGTGCCTGAGAGTATTATTTCTTGGCAGCGAACACACGAAATCTACGATTCTAACACTAGTTAGGTTTCGTTATTTTGCAATGTTTTAAATTTGTGTCAACCATGGTTTAAACTATATATTAGTTTGTGGAAACCATGTTCGAAACTATATCTTAGTTTGTGTAAACCATGTTCCGAATTATGTATTAGTTTGTGTAATGTTTTTTCTCTCTATTGAAATTAAAATGAAAAAAAAACAAAAAATAGAGTATTTTAATGTTATAAAAAGTTTGAGGACGGCGTTTGGGAGACGCGGCTGGGAAGCAATATCCCCCAAACACGATACGGACAAAACACGTCTCCCAAACGCTCGCTTGGAAGGACGAAGCTGGGAATGATCTTAGAAGCAACGCACGTGTTTCAGACCTTCCTGTTTCCTTGTCTCATGCAATGTGCATCTGCAGCGGAAGAAAACTATTTCACCCACGTGCTATGACAACACAAGCATAGAAACATGTAAACCCTAGTAAGTAACGGCTCATTTTGATTTCATAGAATAGGAAAAACATAGGGATAGGAAAATGCATAGATTTGAGATGTCATGCTCATAAGAATTCTGCAGTAAAAGAATTTTCCGTGATTTAATGTTTTTTTTCTATAGAATTTACACTACAAGAATCCTATAGGATTAATCCTATAAGAAGTGTTTCTATGAATCAAACAACTTATATAAGAAAAAAATTCTCATAGAAACCAAATCCTACACAATTACTTTACGAAACCTATAACTCAAAGGAGCCCTAACTTTGTTTAAACCTTCTCAACCGGCTGTGCACATGCTGTTAATGGTTTGTTTCTTTGCCGAACAAGATTCACTAGGTTGGAAAGCAATTCAGTGTATCTTATTTATCTTTTTGCGAAAAGGCCATAAGCCATTTATATTAAGCAGAACAAGCTCTTGCAAAGAACACCCTTACAAAAATTAGAGAAAAAAAAATCCAAATTCTTGTTTGTATAGTAGGGATGCCTACTTCCTCATGCGTCCACCAACGCCATGTCGCAAGCTCGATGCTTCCTTTGGAACTCCGGATGACCACCGGAGCTAGGATGATGTTGATTTAGCAGCTAGGAAGTTGTCGATGAAAACCATAAGACCCTAACGGTCGTGATCTGTGAAACAGGCCACTTTCAAAGCCCTAAGTATGGCCAGATGCAATCTCGGGGAACACAAGCCAACGATCCTTATTGCCAACTAGAGTCGGAGGATGAAGGCGCACATCTAGTCCATCCGTTGTGCATGACATCGCCAGAGAGACAAACATGCACACGAAAAAACTAGATCTAGAGGGCCATTGGAACACACTAACCTTGACACGCCTCAAACAGTGCCAATAGACACCACATGAAAGAGGGTGAGGCAGAGATGACCCATTTTCTCATGTTCACGATGACACTATTGTCTCGCGACCAACTATCGAAAAGTAAAAACCTAAATCGAAAGCTAACCCTACCGCTGAACTGAAATGCCAAGGGTTACCGCCCCTACCGCAGCACCGCCAGAGAAGCGGCGTGCGAAGGGAGAGTGGCCCCACGGTCTCACGAGGGTCATCTGGAGTCCCGAGAGCGGAGGAGGGTTTCTCTATAAATTTCATGTTCCATTACACCTACATGATTCTTAATGACAACTCAAAATGCCTTTTAGGGAGTGCAGATGTCTTATTTTTATGAAAGGAAGAACAAGCTCTCAAGATATAAATTTCGCTATAAAAAAGGATACTATATCAACCAATTTGATTTAGCAAGATCCCATCACAACAAGAACAGATTTAGCAAGATCCCATCACAACAACAACATATTTAGCAAGATCCATGGAAAATCTATATCTATATCTATATCTACTAATAAAGAAAGTACTCCCTAAAATCTATGAAGTAAGGTTTCTCCCCAAAATTTATATCTATATCTATATCTATATCTATATCTATGAAGTAAGGTTTCTCCCCAAAATTTTCGTCCATTTTTAAATTATCCTTGAAGTTGACTAAAATTACCCACCATGCCATTCATAAGTCGTACCGGTTCGTCTGTTTCATCCCTACCGATGGAATCCATTGTTTCCTTCCGCGATCGATGGCTGTGTGTGGGTCTTTTTACGTACTGGGCTACCTAACTAAAACATGGTCCATTATTCAATCGGTAAAGAAACACGATTATACCGTAACCAAAATTGCATAACTTTGTTTGATAGATGATAGTCCCACCTCGCCTCGTTAAATTGAACCTCACCGATTTATATAGGATCCCAATTTGCAGATGGTCGAGCTGAGTCGGGAATCAACAAGCCAACCAGCAGCCCAATGGGAGAGAATGGAAGGAAGGATTGCACGGATTCTTCCTGTGATGAGAGCATAGAGCGGTGCTGAATCGAGATATTCGGGAGGGGGAGCAGAGAAAATGAGTACGGCCGGCCAGTTCAACTGTGAAAGAAAAGGAAGAAAAGGAGCATGGCGGCGCGCAGGACCGCCAGAGAGGGTTGGGGGCGGCGGCCGGCGGGGCGGAGGATTTCCGCAGAGAGGAGCAGAGGACAACGATGAGAGTATGAGAGAGCCTTATCTTCAACAGTTTTTCATTTTAGTCCATCTATCTACTTTATTTATGCAAAAGATCATGCATGTTTCTGTTCAGCCATTAGGAACACGACACGCGATGGATCTGAACGAATTTGTTTGGGCTCTTATCTCCAATCGGGGCGACGTATAAAAGTCGTTGTCCGTCCATTTACATTGCCCCGCGGACATATTTTGACCGCACGCCGTTTATGTCTGGATGTGTTTTCAGCGGGGTGATCCATTTTTCTTTTAATAATATTTTTCATTCACCAAGTAAAAAACATATTGTACTACGAACTAGGAGATACAAGCCCTAGGCTACTTGCGTCCCGACGGCACGGCCCCGCCGTTGCATCCCTCCCTCTTCTACTTCTTCGGAGGCCGCCGTGCGGCCGCTAGAGCTCGGTTCGCCGCCGCGTCCTCTAGCAGTCGCCACCGTAGCGTCTCGTTGGTGGCATCCTCGGTCTTCTTGAGCGTCTCGAAGGACTATACAAGAGCCCTCTGCTCCGCCGCCTTCTCCTCCGGGGTAGGGTCATTAGGGTCATCAGAGGACCAATCGATGTCGGAGGAGTCGTCCTCAGCGGCGGCCGCCTCCCTACATCGTTCCATCTCGGCGTCGAACACCGCATGGGCCGCTCGCTCCTCCTCTGCTTCCCGCTCGGCATCAGCCATGAACCTCACGTGTCTGGTCGCGTCGAGGATGTTGTTCGTGCTTTCGTCCTCCTCCAACTCCTCCTCGAAGCTCTCGACCGGGGAAGATGGAGTCAGAGGTGGAGGCGCAGTAGCCTGGCCGCTCCCGGCGCTGCTCATGGCAAAGGCGAATGGATGTGTGGAGGCGCTACGATGGAGGTTGTGTGGCGGCTAGGGTTTTATGTGGGAGGAGATGAGATGCGCGTGCCCTCTTTATATAGGCCGGAGGCAGCGAGGGGTGCGACACGCGTGGCATCGCCATTACTTCGTTGGCAGAGGTGAGCGGCAGCCGCTCGGCAGGCGAGGCATCACCATTAACTTGCCCTCAGACTACCGAAGCGACGGCTTTGCGCCAGTCACTCACATGTCTGAGAAGACGCATCGAGCCTGGGTCGCTGGCAGGCGGGCCCAACGAAACGTCCGCCAGACGCGAGCAGATACTTTGCGCGTCCACGCAGTGTCTGCACAGACGCATCCGAAGCGTATATTTGGGTCAAGTTTGTGTGTCGTTAATTTCATGATTTAGATGTTAGAAGATTTGCAATTAGAAAAACTCAGTTGCATTCTTTGTTTTTAATTGGAAAATACTCATTTGTAGCCCACTAGAAATTAATCTTTTTGAATTGAAATTCACTTGCAACTAGAAAAAACAATTAGTTGTAGCCATACTTTACATCCACCAGTATTGTTTTCGAGATTTGTGGTCATATATTAAATTTCTTTAATGCGCACTTCCATGTGAAATATTGGTGTTCAAAAGAATTTTGAAGGTGCACCACAACTCCATATCCCCGGAGAAAATTGGATTCATTGATTCATGTCAGATCAGTGTCGTTGGGCACGATTAAAAAAAAAAGTCCCCCTAGGAGGCTGCGACACTCCCAAGAAAATTGACACGGCGATGCCTCCCTATCGGGAAGATGTCAAATTACTTTTGAGCCAAAATTTGAGTAGTTAATATTTGTCATGAATAAGAGAATATGTGAAACATTCGTCCATGATTGGCATGTACGAGAAATGTTATCACAGATAATTTATTGGAGTGTTTGAGTTTTCGCTACTCCCAGAGCATTTTTACTATAGTCAAATAAATAGCACAACTATATGAGTCGTACGCATATCAGCCACGATGCACGAAAACATCCGGACCGTTTTCCAGTGACAATCGCTGACCGCGCACGTCGGATCCCTCCCCTCGTGGCCCCGCCGCCGGCCGGATGGAACGGATCGAGCGTACCGGCGGCCAGGCCCACGCCCGTCCCGTATTTTTTCCACGTCCGGCTCGGCCGGATCCCGTATCTCACGGGCCGTTTTCTCCCACCGACAGGTGGGACCAGCCTGACAGGGAATCCCCGTCTCCTCCGGCGTACGCAGCGAGCACGACTGCGCTTCAAGCCGGTCATGGACCGGGCCCACCAGCGACCTGCTTGCGGTACACGTGCGCGCCCCGGGACCACCTCGGCGCGACGCTGGTGTCAGCTTGGTCCACTGTGGACTGAGACCACGCCAAAATCTGGGGCCACTCGCCGGTAGTGCCGTTCTTTGAGCTGAACATTTCCCTTGATTTTTTGTTTGTTTTCTTAGTAGTAGCTGTAGGCTGCTTTTGCAAATAGGCTCTCTTTTTTTAAAAAAATCGTGTGGTTTTGTGAGGGGCTTTTTTCCTTTGGGAGTCGTGGTGTCGCATGCTTCTGTTTCGTCCAACTGTCCCAGCTCGAGAGTGCTGCCTCCCATTTTTTTTTATTTACAGTTGTGTTTTTCTTTTCACCTGTTCAATGGTCAACTTAACCCCGACTCGTCAAGGTATACTACGGAGCACTATTTTGAGTAGATACTGCAGTGTGATTGTGTCACTTGTGTGTGAACCCGGCTTGCCCCATTGGCCCTTTGTATTTTTTCTCTCATACTAGTAGTATACAGTACTAAAATAGGATGCAAGAAACATTTTTATTCTTGCGTGATCAGCTCTGCCCCATTTTTTCTTCTTCTTACTCAATCCTTCCACAACTTTACACAAACAAAATGATGGCTATGAAGTAATAAATTCAACACCACAATACTGTTATGCTTGTAACCACCGCCTTCTTGCAAATTAAAGTATTTTGCCGGCGTTTGGAAATCCTAGAAAGAAACTCGAGCGAAGCACGAAGTAGTGGAACCCTGTGGAACCCTAGGAGTGGCATCTGATGTTTAATTGATTAATGCAACTTCATATCATTTTGCTTTTCAAGCACACATCATTTGGCTTTTCGAGCAAGATGAAGATGTCTAATACTCCTTGTAACACTCTAGAACTATCATTGGCCATAACAACATGACGAGCAACCTCTAAGAATCTTAACAATACATGTATTGTTCAACAATGACATTCTTAAATAGAGTCCCCAACTTCATTCGAGCATGGACTTTATCACCCCCAAAATTCTTGTCTTGTTGCTTGGTACCGACTACCATCAAGCAAATAATAATGTATCGAGTAATAACCTAGCATTGGAATTAAATATATAGTCAATTAAAAGAACTTTCATATAATGATGTTTTCTAAGCACGACTGGCATTTGACGCCAAGCCCGAGAAACAAGTTCTAGAACTACTGTTACCATGATAACATAAATGAAAGCATTTAATAATCATAATAAATCATTTAGTAGTAAATAAGGTTTCCCAATTTCACTCGAACATGAAGTTCACCCGCACTAAACTTCTATATAAAAATAGTAAATTACATCTTATGAAATTAGGGAGGCCTATATGCGAATAAGGTTCCATCGATAAATCTAGATACCTGAAACTATCATGAGAGAGAAGGTATACACCAATTATTATGGAGAAAATATCAACAAAAGACAATATATGTGCAAAATTCAGTTTTGAGATAGAGATAGACCAACATGTTGAGAGAGAGAGAGAAACCGTGAGCTAGAGCGAAAATACAAAGATACAAACAAAATCAGTAGACAAGATCGCAACCAGACACCAGCTAGCGAGCAAACTTCTTGTTACGTCATTTCGACCATCTTCCATAGAAGGAATGATTCGAGTCATAACCCTTTGAGAACAATTTAGGTTAGGGCAACGTCGCCATGTCGCACATTAAATCACTTTGTCGTCATCGTAGAAAACCTAGGAAGAAACTCGGGCAAAACCCTAGGCTTGTTATTAAATATCTAGTCAACAAAAGGAATTTTGAATCATGTCGTTTTCTGACCAGTAGTTGTATTTGGCGGCAAGTCGAAGAGATGTAATATAACGCACTCCAGAATTACCGTCATCCTTAGTAACTGTTGACTGCCAAAACCCACCGGCGGGCAGCGGCCTTGTCAACACCATAGAGCCGGGAAGAGCCTAGAGCTGCGGCTGGCTGAGACCCCTCCGAGCGACGGCCCGCAATGCTCTTCTGGTCACACGCGGCGATGCGAAGTGCAAGGGCGTGCCACCTGACCTATACCTGGCCAGGAAGGTGATGGGGATGCCTCGCTTAGTTTCCTGCAGGGCATACATGTAGACGTTAAATACGAGCCTCGATCGGCTCTCAGGTTGTCCTGTGAATCGGCTCAAAGAGCCGATCCACCCATGATTCGTACGGGTGCACGAATACTTGGTGGTCCTGCTTGATCAAGATGAAGCTAATGAGATCTACGACGATTTAGGGTTTTCACCGCATAATCGGATCATCCTACTCCGAGTTGGGCCTCGCGGCCACGCACGGTGCTCGTAAGCCGATCCTAAACAAGGCTTAAAAACCAACATGAAGTTGATCCTCGGAACATCCCGTTTAGGACTTGCGAACGCCACCCTACGTGCCACCTGGATCCTCCCCCTTTGTAAGGCCTAACTATTGCGAGATATTAAACTAATCCTTGTAGAACAAGGAGCAATCGCAACGGATCAGATCTACTAAATAATGATCAAGCGGGGTGCCGCCCCCACACCCGAGACAGGCGTGAGGGCGGCTAGACATGCAAGGGTTGCACTACGTAAGCATGCTTAAACGAAGAACAATGCTAACCCTAACACATCTAATGATAACTACGTTGCTCGCCATCAAAAGCGCTTCGATACGAGCAACGCATGAACAACGTGGGGCTTGTGCTGCCTAGATCGCAAGATGCGATCTAGGCAGCATGTCGCTACCCGATAGAAACTCTCGAGACGAAGGAGTTGGCGATGCGCCGAGATTGGTTTGTTTTGGGGTTGAACGTGAGTTGTTGTTTATTCCATAAACCCTAAGTACATATTTATAGTCCAAGCGGACTTTCTAATGTGGGCGTGCACTAAACCGTGCACGAGTAAGATTCTATCTCTAAACTAAAATAGATCTAATACTTTACAGATACAAGGGCAATTAAACCCAACTTGGTATAAAAGGCCGATTCACATAATCCTCGACGTATATTTCTTTAAGCCCATCCTGATCGCGGCCCACCTCTGACTCGGTTAAATCTTGGTGATAACACATGCCCCCCTGGTTTTGGAATTGGTAATTCCAAAATCACTCTGCTTTCCTTCGTCGGGTCATGTCGTGGCGGAACCGTCGCAAGATCCCTCATGATGATGCCTTGCCTTCTCAACTTCTCCGCGTGACCCGGCAGTTTTTTTTTCTTCTTTTTTAGGCACCACTTCCTCGGAAACTGCCGTGGCATTGAATTTCCACTATATCCTCCTTCGATTTAACCGCTCCGAACAGTTCTCCTTTGTATCTCCTCCGCATTAGCACTCCAAAAACCCTCCCAGCCCACCATGTCTTCCTCCTCCTCTCGCCCCATCGGATCTTGCCAGCCCAATCCTCCACGTCCCGTGAGCCGACGCCGGAGTACGACGCGGCGGCGGTCCACGCGGCCAACACCCGCCGCGCCATTGCAGCGGGGGAGGAATCAGACCACGACTTCTCCGTCTGGTCCGAGGACGACCAGTCCCTGACGGACGGGGAGAGCGACCTCCGCTTCCTCGCCATTGGGGAGCGGAGGAGGAGAGTGACGACGACGCCTTCTCTCGCGACTTCACCTCTTCCGGGAAAGAGGAGGAGCAGGAAAAGGAGGAGGAGGAGGACGACGACGAGAGCTCCTCCGACGAGCCGCCGGCCAAGCGGTTCCGCCCTTGGCCGGCAACCTTAGCGACTTCGACAGCCGACGAGGACGACGTTGACGAAGAAGATGAAGATAACGAGGGCCCGGTCGGCGGCCATTGGAGCGACGAAGAGCCCGCCGGGAGCAGCGTCGATAGCGGCGATGACGGCGACGACGAGGGCAGTAATGGCCCATAGATATGACCTCTAGAATAGGGCCAGTAGTAGTAGATGGGGCAATGGATCCCCTAGCATTTCCCTTTTGAGATCAATTAGCTCTTTATGTAAGAAATCTCATCTTAATCAATGAAGAACTTTTCCCCAATCTTGATTTTGCCGATTCCTTCTGAGTTTGATTGAGCCGATGCTCTCTTCTACTGACCTTGCCAATTCGTCCCCCTTGCCAATGCGTAATGAGCCGATCGCACCGCATCGGTCCTTTGAAATTCCCCCTTCTCTTCTTCAGCTGACGATTTTCCAAATCGATCATTGTGAAGAAGGTTGCAATGAAGGATCAGCCGATGGTATCCTCATCGGTTCTTTTAAACAGAGTATCCACTAAGCCGGCTGCCCCCCGAGCCTCACTCGAGGCGAGAATATCAGAGAGAATGCGCCACGCCTCACCCTCTTTCTTCCTCCGACAGCCGATAATCTTCCTCCATTGTTTTACTCCCTCGAGGCAACAGAAGGTACCATCGTTGGTCTGGATTTGGTGGAGACTCGATAAACATTGCATAATTCCACTTAAGTCGATGCCTGCTGCATCGGCTGAGCTCGAAAATTTTCGAATTTTCATTTTTTTTTTACGGGGCCGACCTGTGCATATCGGCCCCCATACTCCAATACCCATCACCAGAAGATGAGATGCTTCCGTTGCATATCCTCGTATTTTATCTACCTGGGTGCCCCCCGAGCCGATTCTGTCAAGAGAATTGATGGTATCGGCTCTGTTGGATAACATGTTGAACCCAGGCAGTAATGGTGGGTGAGGATAATTTTGGCCGATTGCTGGAATCGGCCTCCACGTTGCTTGCTCGTTGAAGGTTTTGTAAGTTCCCTTCATAAATTTTTTGGGGCCGATCACAAGGATCAGCCTCTCCTGGTTTGCTCATTGGTTTGACCTTGCTACTTGGTCAGGCTGGATAAAACCAACCCGACCTCTGACTTGATGCGCTTGCTGTCGTCCACCTTGAGTGCTCCGTAGCGTCGTGGAGCGTTAAGCTCTGTCGGCAAGACGAGTACCATGTTTGTACCAGCCGATGTCTCATCATCGGCTTTCCTCTGTTTGGGGCGCCACTCCATTTTCCGTGGACGACCCTCTTCATCCAGGGCTCGCTGAACTTTTGCAGCCAGATCAGGTCGTGCTTTCCTTAGCGTATGCAGGTATAGCTTTTCGGCTTCCTCCAGGCCGCGCAATCGCTGAACCCTGCGCTTTTGGGAACGGCTGAGTCCGTCGTGGCACCACCTTGGCCGGTGGTACTCGTCTTCTTCTACTTCTCCCTCGTCTTCCGAATCCTCAAGATCCGCCCAACGAGGTGACTCGGCGCGTTTGCTTTGTGGCGGGAGAGGCCCTAGGCGCTCGAACACGGACACGTTGGCTGCCTCCTTCTTCTTCTTGTTGCATTCTGGGCAATTGCCGATTGTGGGCAATCGGCTCATTCCCGAATCCCAGCGAGTTGTCCGAAGAAGGGGCAGTCCCAATGTCCGGTGTTGTCATCTTGCTCCCTTGATGCTTCCGTGGCACAGCGCTCGTGCTCCTCCTCATCGCGATCCCGCCGACGATATCTTCTCGGCTTCTCTAGCCGGACGATCTCCTCTATCATCGTAATTGGACCGTCGGCGTTGGTCATACCGACTCACATATTTGTTGAGGAGGTGATCGGAGAGGGGTCACCGATATCTTATATTCTTCACCTCTCCCTCCGTGACATAGCGCTTGCCATCATGACGGAGCCGATCGCGTGGAGCGGCCTCCTCTCGTATCCTTGCTATGAGAGCAGACTGCCCTCATCTCCATCTTTGCCGCCGTGATTTCCGGGTCCTACCATGTTGATGCTGAACGAGGGACCCGGTCGGCAACCTTCGGGGTAGGTGATTTCCACCATGTTAACGGCGGGGAAGGGTTGGGTGTCGACCTTCATGGCGTACCGGTTGAAAATTAGCCGCCCCTTCTCTATCGCCGCTTGGATGTGCCGACGCCACACCCGGCAGTCGTTGGTGGCATGGGAAAGCGAGTTGTGGAATTTGCGAGTACGGCTTTCCGTTTAGCTCTTTCGCCGTGGGGAACTTGAGACCTTCGAGAATCGTCAACCGTTTCTCCTTGAGCAGGAGGTCGAAGATTTGTTCGAGCCTTGGTCACGTCAAAATCAAATCCCCGGGCGGCCCCGGTGGCTTTACCCATTTGCAGTGCCACGGGGTTCCTCCCCGAGTCCACTCAGCCCATCGCTATTTCTTGGTCTCCCGCAGCACTTCATCTTCCTCTATATCGACCATAACTACCGCACGCTTGAACTTGTCTTGGTACGAGTCGGGGTGGCGCTCGTTCATATGCCGATAGTTTCGAACCATGTGCGCCGGCGAGGGATAATCCGCTTGGGAGGCCATGTCCTTGAGCTGTGTTGCAAGGCCCGCTACTGCCAACTCGATCGCTTCCTTTTCAGCTTATACGAACCGAATAACATCGGTTCCTAAGATTCCCGAAGCGCTGGATGTATTCTGTCACCGTTTCCCCGCGCTTCGACGTAGTTGTGCTAGATCGGCAATGCCGGACTCGGAAGCTTCGAATGGTATTGCATATGGAACTCGTTCTTCCAATTGCTTCCAAGACTCGGATGGAGTTTGCCGGCAAAGAGGTATACCATCCAAAAGCCGATCCCGTGAGGGACCGTGAAAAGAGCCTCACGCGTAGCTGATCCGACACCGAAGCCGGTCCTAATTGAGCCAAATATCGGCCGACGTGCTCGATGGAGCCGGAGCCATCCGATCCACCGAATTTGGAGAAGTCGGGGAGCCGATATTTAGGTGGCAGCGGGATCATCTCGTAATCGTCGGGGTACGGCTTGGAATAGCCGATCGCCCTTCTTTTCGGCATCATGCCGAACTCGGTCTCTCGCATGGTACCGATCCGATCCGCCGTGCTGGCCGTAGGAGTTGAACTCCGAAGATTCGCCGGGGTGGCGTACTCGGCCAGCCATGTTTGCTTTTCCAGCTCCGAGCCGACCGGCAGAGCCGTGCTCGGGAGTTTCGTCGGTGTGGCGCATTTAGTTAGCCACGTCCGCTTCTCAAGCTCGTCGCCGACGTTCCTCCCGTCTTCGCCGGAGTCCCCGATGTTGTGGCCTCGGTTTGTGAGTGCCCGGCCACCACAATCCGGCACATACATGCACGCGTATCCTTGAGGGATCTCCTTAGGCGCCTCCATTAAGAACTCGGTAGTCACTAGGGTCGCCACCAATCCTCGTAGACGAGGAATGCCGGTGTAGTCGGCACTTCAGCAGGTGCTGCCAACGCATATGGCAGCGGTGGACGGGATCGGAGTGGCAACTCTCCTTGATGAGTCCCGAGAGCTGGTCCCGACGGCGAGTACCGGTGGCTCATGATCTCCCGGATCACGCGCGAGCGACACGCTCCAACACGTTGACCAAGTTCTCGAGTGGCGGTGTAGCGAGTGAGCCACCGTGTAGTTGATCTCCTCGCCGTAGCACCCCGGTGCGTTCCTCCGACGGGGTAGAGAGGTCTATCCCATCGAGCGCACCTTGCGGTGAGAATCCCTTCCATCCGATGCCATGGGAACGGGTTCTTCGAAAAGAGCCGATGAGGTCGGCTTCGAGGGTGGCCTTGATCTCGTTGTATTGCTTCTTGAGGTCGTCGGCGGATCCTCGTAGGTGATCGGCGTGCCGTCCGCCATCTCGGATGTAGATGGCGATGTGGTTGATGTAGACGATTGTCCCACCGGGCGTGCCGTGAATGTGTTGATCGCCAAAACCCACCGGCGGGCAGCGGCCTTGTCAACACCGTAGAGCCGGGAAGAGCCTAGAGCTGCGGCTGGGCCGAGACCCCTCCGAGCGACGGCCCGCAATGCTCTTCCGGTCACACGCGGCGATGCGAAGTGCAAGGGCGTGCCACCCGACCTATACCCGGTCGTGAAGGTGATGGGGATGCCTCGCTTAGTTTCTCGCAGGGCATACATGTAAACATTAAATACGAGCCTCGATCGGCTCTCGAGTTATCCCGTGAATCGGCTCAAAGAGCCGATCCACCCATGATTCGTACGGGGTGCACGAATACTTGGTGGTCCCGCTTGATCAAGATGAAGCTAATGAGATCTACGACGATTTAGGGTTTTCACCGCATAATCGGATCATCCTACTCCGAGTTGGGCCTCGCGGCCACGCACGGTGCTCGTAAGCCGATCCTAAACAAGGCCTAAAAACCAACATGAAGTTGATCCTCGGAACATCCCGTTTAGGACTTGCGAACGCCACCCTACGTGCCACCGTATCCTCCCCCTTTGTAAGGCCTAACTATTGCGGATATTAAACTAATCCTTGTAGAACAAGGAGCAATCGGAACGGATCAGATCTACTAAATAATGATCAAGCGGGGTGCCGCCCCCACACCCGAGAGAGGCGTGAGGGCGGCTAGATATGCAAGGGTTGCACTACGTAAGCATGCTTAAACGAAGAACAATGCTAACCCTAACACATCTAATGATAACTACGTTGCTCGCCATCAAAAGCGCTTCAGTACGAGCAACGCATGAACAACGTGGGGCTTGTGCTGCCTAGATCGCAAGATGCGATTGTCGTTGCCTAATCGACGGTACCTCGGAGGAGGGATCCTCACGAGGGGGAGAAGAAGTAGGGGCCATAGGGCGGAGTGCACACGGGACGGTGGTACGCGAGTTACCCAGCTTCGGAACACCTGCACGATGACAGGGCCTACCGCCGCTTGTCCGGAATTATCCGGGCGCTTTCGCGTTGTTACAATGAGTTGTGGTTGTGCCTCTAGGGCTCCCGGGATCCGGCTTATAAAGGCGCACGGATCTAGGGTTTACATGGAGAGTCCTAGCCGGATTACGTATAGCCTAACTACGGTACAATATCTTGCCGTGCACGTCACGGATCCGCCTTCCATATACGTCGTATCGGATCCGGGTCCCTCATGGGCCTCCATGGATCCGGGTTACTTCTATGTCGGTACGGATCCGGCCCGCCGATCCCGGGCCGGACTTCTCCCTTCATGATCAACAAGAATCGGGCCGCCCGATGGGCCACATGCCTCATCACCGTCTCGTGGGCCACCCGGGCTTGCCGGATCTAGGCACCGTCGATGGTACACCTATGAAGTATACCCACAACAAGAGCCCCCGCAGTTCTCCGAGTTTCGCCTGCAGCTTCCGCCTTGCCGGTCCAACACGATCTCCGGCAAACGTTGGTAACGCGGAGAAACTTGAAGAGCTCCAACTTTGCATTTTCTTCTTTTTCCCAACTTATAGCCGGAAAATGCTCCCATCCCGCGGGACTTCATCCATCGACGTTCCAAAGAACATTTCCGGGTTACCGCCCGTTCGAATGAGAGACAACTTATCTTCACAAAATTACCCGGAATCTTAAAAGACTCAAACGGCTTCGGAAATCCTTCATCTTCAGATCACACTCAACAACGGAAGTTCCTTATTTCCCGCGCACAACTTCCTCATTTCCCGCGCTAAATCTTCGCAGATGCAAATCTTCAGCCGGAATTTTCGGGAGTGCATGGTCAATTTACCTCCACGTCGTTTTACCGCATTTGACCTAAACACGTGTCATCCATCCAACGGCGCGACCGTTCAGTTTCCACCGTTGGATCCGGATCCCGAATCTCCGAGCGCGGCCTATAAATACCCCGCGGCTCGGTAAAAACTCATTCTTTCACCCCCTCTCACCACATCGTCTTCCTCCTCGCACCCGCGCCGCCCGCCAGATCTCGACTCCGGCGAACTTCGTCACGGTGAACTTCGCGCGCCGCCGAACCAAGGCTCCCCTCGCACCAAGATCCTCACGGTTGAACGAGAAACTCGCTCCGCCGCCGATTCGTGGTCACGCGAGCTGATTCCCTCCAAGTTCGGCGACCCCATCTCCGCCGGAGCTCCGTCGAGCCTCCGCGCCATTAGCGGTAAGTTCATCGGCTTTGTAGAAGACAACCTAGTATAGAAGATAGGTTTAGTGATCCGGGTACTCAAACACTTTGTATGGGTGCAGCCGGAAGCATGCCACTCGAATCGTCACTTTGCACTGGTAGCTCTTCGAGTAGCCCGGATCCAAATCAGATAGAACCCATATGCCCGGATCCCATATCATTCCCGCCACCGTATGTTTCCGACATCGGACTAGCTCAACCTTTTTCCGCATCTTCCAAAGACCGCTCCAAGCCGGATTCCCACCCTTCAAGAGCTCCAAGAAGAACTCGAAGGACAAGCTCGGATGGCAGCAAAGGTGCAGGAGGCGGAAAACAAGAAGGCGTCCAAGGCCCGGATCCGCGAAGGAGAACGAGGTCAATGGTGGCCTTGCGAAACCACCGACGTGGAGCTTAGAGAGCTCCAGAACGAAGGAATGATCTCCTCGCATTGGAGCTTCACACGTGATTCCATCGTCCCCAAGCCAGAAGCCGGAGAAGTTGTTATGACTAAGGCTTGGGTGGAACGCGGACTTTCACTTCCTTGTTCGGAGTTTTTCCTCTCCATCCTCAGCACCTACGGGCTCCAGCCCCACAACATTTGCCCGAACTCATACCTTCTTCTGTCCAACTTCGTGACTCTCTGCGAAGGACATCTTGGGATCCGGCCCGATGTCAAGTTGTGGCAGCTCTTTTTCCGGTGAAGAAAGAAACCAAGGAGAAAGCTATGGTGAACTCGCGGAAGCATGACATTTATGCTCCGCCCTAGTCGCATGTACCCTCCTCATGACTCACACGAATCCGTCCGGTACCGGAACGCCGGATGGTTTTATGAGAAGAACGCCTCGGCTCCGAAGGTCCATGAAGGCCTCCCCCGCTTGTCAACGAACCTCCGAAGAGCTTGCGAGCCGGAGCTTCGTTCCTTCGCTCGCCCGCACCCCACCTCGGGAGAAGGCTGCGCGGAGAATCTCCTGGCTAGTCCACGACGGACTAACCGGAGCCCAGCTCACACTCAGCCTGGTTTTCTCGAGAATCCAGCCTCTACGCTATAACGCGCGCCTGATGTGCGCCTATACCGGGGCGGATGATCTTCTCCGAGTAACCCGCCACGACCTTCCGGCCGATTCTCTAAAGAGAAGGATCAAGACGCTGGTGAAGATTCCGAGGGGCCAACAGGTCCCGGAATTGACCAAAGACATTTTTACAAACGACCAGTGTCCTCCGGTAAGCTTTGTTCCTTTCAGTGCTTCAAACTTCATAAGTATTTAGATGTTTTAACTTAGCTTTTATCCATCCTCCTTCCAGCTCAATGCTTTGGCGGAGGAAGACTTTCGCGCCATTCTCCGCGTCCCCGTCACCGAAGACACGGCGGAGGAGGTTCCGGATGACGACGAGGAGGAAGAGGAACAAGCGCCCGCAAGGCGGCCCTCGACCTACAAAGCGTCCCCGCGCCAAGGCTTCCGGCTCGAAGCCGGAGCTAGCGGCGAGGCCTCCGCCAAGAAACTGAAGACGGTAAAACCACCTCCGCTAGACTCAAGAAAAGCGGAGCGTGCACGCATAAGGATGCTTTCGACGGCCGGCCAAGGCACGCGCCCCATTATCCCCGGCGCCTCGTAAGTTTCCGAGCATGACACGATTTTAACTTAGCGAAATTATCTCTTGTCTGAATCCTTTCACCTGTTTGCAGGAACCCGAAACCCGCCGCCACGCGGACCGCCAGCCAGAGCCCATTACCAAATACATGAAGAAATCTCCGGCAGCCGGTCCAGCCTACTCCGGCTCCGCCAAGTGCTTCTCACCCCACTCCTCAGCCCATCTCCTCCTCAGGCTGACCCGTCTCCCCTCCCGCCACCAACACTCCACCGGAAATTATTCCGGCCGGCAGCCGACAAGGTAGGTGGAGAAGATCCCAAGGCCAAAGGCCCCGCCCAAGAAGATGCAGGAGAACAAGGCCAAGGAGGGGCTGAAGTCACTTCTTCCGAGAAGGCCGGAGATGGCGCCGGCGACATCGTCGTTTTTCCGAAGAACTTCGGAGATCCGGCCGACATCACTTCCACCCCCAAAGCGTATGCTACCAAGTTCTTCAACAAGCTGTCCGAGGCGGAGAAATGGGAGCTTGAACAAGACCTGCTCAACGCCATGCCGAACAATGCCTGGGGGAAACCTGATGCCGCGACATCGGAGATTCAAGATTTTAAAAAGGATGTCGGCCAGTTCTTCGACAAGCTCGTCTGTAAGCAAAAGGTACTCCCCAGTAGCCCCCAAGCATGTAAGCGGAAACTGAAAAAGTAGTTAGCGCTTAGATGCTTAGAGAAAAATTACTTCCGGGAAAGTTTTTTAGAATGAACCAAGTAGCCCCCAAGCATTATGGCGGAAAAGTTCCGCAATGATGCTTTTAAGAGAAACCACCGCTACAAGCGGAATTCTTTATTCCCGCACCGTGTAAATTTTACAGAACAAGCAGGCGCCGCACTACGAGCTGCACAAGAACATTGCCTTGCAGCGCCGCGTTACTCTGAGTCAGGCGGAAAGTATCCGGACCCTGAAGGATGAGAATGCAGATTTGGCTAAACAACTGGCGGACGCCCAAGGTTGGTTTCCGCCTTCTTCGTCATTAACCAATTTCCGACTTTGAACTTACCGTTAACTTATATTATTATAGGCGCATCCTCTTCCCTTGCTACAGCCTCGACCGAACTTGAGAACCCGCGCTCCTCGTACCAAGATTTGGAGACGAAGCTAAAGGAGGCGGAACTTAAGAAAGAGCAAGCCGAAAAGCAGCCGGCGGAGAAAAACTCCGAGCATGCGAAGGAGAAAGCGGAGCTGAAATTGAAGCTAAACGTTGACAAGTGAAACTATCAAATCTCAGCTAAAAGAGCTCAATGGACTCCGGAAGTATATGGAGACCGCAGAACAAAGACTGGGATTTGCTCAATGAGAACATCTTGGGTACCGATACTAGAACCTTGCCCAGATATTTGTTCCGACACTTTACTTTATGCTTATGTCCTCACCGTTGTGTGCAGTAACCGCTTGGGTATTCCGAAGAGCGCCGGAATTTGTTCCCGCGAGATGACCTTCTTCAACTTGCAGTGCGATGACCGCAAAGATCTCATCTCCGCCTCCCGCAAGATATGCTATAACTTATCCATCAAGAGGAGTCGTACTTGCGACGTCCGGAAACTTATTGGAAAGATGGATGTTCTGCCGGAGCCGGTAACGGATCCGCAAGCGTCGTCAGCCCGAGGCGCAGCTGCGATGGCCTTGACCATGTGCCTAGCGCATCATGCGGATCTTGATCTTGATCGGGTAACCACGGGCGTTCCCGCAGATGCGGATGTTAGCGCTCTCCCGGATGCAAGTGAGCGGCTACGACACCCGTATCGCGCGTAGGATCCGGCATGAGGAATTCTACGACAAGGTCGTCCTTCCCGCCGACGAGTCCTTAGAAGCGTAACTTCGTAAGGAACTCGCCGCCAAGGCGCGACCTCGCGGAATCCGGAACCCGGCTTACTCCGGACCAGCTCGAAGAATACTCCCCAAGAGGAACCCAAGACCAGCACCGCCGCCTCCGAAGAAAGTGATGAAGACGTGTCTTCTCCGGCCGAAGGCGCCAAGGAACAGGATCCGTAAGGCAAGACTTCTCCGGCTAAGGGGGAATGAGAACTTTTATTCCCGCGGGAAAAACAATGCATCATTTTGACCCCAGCGAGGGTTTGTAATAAGACTTTAAATTCTTTAAGTAGCTAGGAACGAAACGATTATGCATGGGGCGGAAACACTTTATCCTGCTATCCGTTTAATATTATGCGCATGTTTCGTTTTATGTCGGAAAGCAAGTGCTGACTTCGTTATTTTCCGGCTTGCCCGCTTGACCTTCCACGAGCCGGAAAACCTTAGCCGGAAACGCCGCCGCCGGCGACGAAGCCCAATGGCAATCCGTCCATAACCGCGGAAACAAGCCCCCGTGCGTAGGTGCCGGAAATCGCTACTAGGAATCCACGAGTTCGCAACGGATAACAACTTAATCGTAAAACTTAAGCTTACGTCCTAAAGGACGATTTTGAAAATCACAACTTTCATACACGCCTAGGCGGAAATATCCAGCTCTGCGGTTTTAGTCGGAAAAACATACACGATCTAAAATGAACAAGTAAAGGAGGTAAAAGACTCAAAGAGTGAACCATAAGCTTTATTTCATTGATCATGTATAAGTATTACGTAGTTTGTAACTCGAAAAATATTCTAAGTGTAGAAAGGACGTAGCTGTGCTATATTCCAAGGGCGATCTCGTTTCATCGTAGATGTCATCCGGATCCTCACGCTTGCGTTTCCGGCGCCAATTAGCAGGTCTATCCCTTAGCTCGCGGAAATCAACAAGGTAGTACGACCCGTTGTGAAGTACTTTGCTAACGACGAAAGGTCCTTCCCATGGGGATTGCAGCTTATGGTCTTTCACCTCGTCGAAGGCGGAGGACCAGGTCTCCCGCCATGAAGGAGCGTTTCCGGACTCGACGACCGTGATAACGTCGGAGCCTTTGCCGATAGATGGCGGATCTTTGGTCTCGCTAAGTTCCGAGCTTCCTCGATCAGGTCCACGTATAGCTGTCCGGCCTCGTCGACCGTTTCTTCATTGTAGGCGGAAACTCGCGGTGAATCGTGGATGATGTCGGAGGGGAGCACGGCTTCGGATCCGTATACCAGGAAAAAGGGAGTAAACCCTGTTGATCTGTTAGGGGTAGTTCGTAAACTCCACAGAACAGCTTCCAACTCGTCAGCCCAAGCTCCAGCTGCTCGTCGCAGCGGTCCTTCAAGGCGTGGTTTAATTCCTCGATAATATTAGGCCGTTAGCCCTTTCAACCCGACCATTGGACCGTGGATGAGCCACGTATGCGAGGTCCAACCGTATCCCCATTGTCTCACAATAATCCTTTAATTCTCCTTGAGCGAAGTTCGTGCCATTATCTCGTGATTATGCCGTGTGGGATGCCGAATCTCATCACGAGGCCGCAGACGAATTTTAGTGCCGTAGCACCATCGGCTTTTCTCACCGGCTTGGCCTCGATCCACTTGCCGAACTTGTCAACAGCCGACCAGGAGGTATTCACAACCGCCAGAGATGATCTTTTCAATTTACCAACCATATCGAGCCCCCGCACCGCAAATGGCCAGGTGATAGGTATGGTCTTCAGCTCTTGGGCCGGAGCGTTTGGTTGAGTAGCGTAGTACCGACAACCTCGGCAGGTCTTGACTATCTTATCAGCATCTTCTTTAGCCGTGAGCCAATAAAAGCCTAGCCGAAAAGCTTTTGCAACGAGTGATCCGGGAGCGGCATGGTGCCCGCAATCCCCCGCGTGGATCTCTCCGAGGATTTCAATGCCATCTTGATTGGAGACGCATTTGAGAAACACCCCCGTTGCGCTTCGTTTGTAGAGCTGTCCATCGACAATTGTGTAGGATCGTGCTCGTTCGATGATCCGGCGCGCGAGGACCTCGTCCTCCGGCAGCCTTCCGATCGATGAGGTAGTCCAGAAAGGCCGTGTCCAAGCCGGAATGGTAGCCAATACCTCTTTAGCCGGAGACACCGCCACATCCGGGTTTTCCGGGTTAGCGCCCTTCACCGAGGGTATCCGGAGATGCTCTAGGAAAATTCCAGGCGGAATTGGTCTTCTCGCCGGATCCGAGCTTGGATAGCATATCTCGCCGCCGTATTGTCGTCTCTTCCGACGTACTTGACTTCGTATCCGAGGAAGCACTTGGCGAGCTCGTCAACTTCGTCTCCGTAGGCCGCCATGACGGAATTTCTCGGCGTTCCAGGTTCCGGCTACTTGTTGTGCCACCAGTGTCGGAATCTCCACAAGATATGATGTGCTTGATCCCGATTTCCTTAGCGATGCGCGGACCGTGTAGTAGAGCCTCGTATTCCGCCATGTTATTTGTAGCTTCGAAGTGGATCTGCAGTAACATACTGCAGCTCTTCTCCGGTAGGGGACTTCAGTGGTGACTCCGGCTCCCGAGCCTTGATGCCGCTTGGATCCGTCGAAGTGCATGACCCATGTTTTCGGTTCCGGCTCCGGACTTGCATCCGGAGCTTCGTCCAATCCGCAACGAAATCTGCCAAGACTTGGGATTTGACCGCAGTCCTTGGCTTGTAAGCGATGTCGAAGGCGGATAATTCGATGCCCCATTTAGCCGTTCGTCCCGTTGCGTCAGCCGTTGTTGAGAATTGTTGACAGCGGAGCTTTACTCACAACCGTCATCGGGTGCTCTTGAAAGTAGTGTCTCAATTTCCGGTCGCCTAGGAATACTCCATAAGCTAGCTTCCGAAAGTGAGGGTATCTTTGCTTTGACTCCGTCAAGCACCTCGCTTATGTAGTAGACAGGTCTTTGGACGTCATATTCATGACCTTCTTCCTTTCGCTCCACCACGATGACGAGGTCGACGACCTTGTTGGTAGCCGCCGTATAAAGGAGCATTGGCTCGACTCTACCGGGGCTGCCAAGATAGGTGGGGAGGTTAGTATTTCCTTCAACCCACGGAGAGCTGCGTCGGCTGCGTCGTCCCTGCACAAATTTGTCTCGTTTTCTTCAGCAGCTTGTACAGCAGGTAGCGCCTTCTCGCCAAGACGGCTAACAAACCCGCCGATTGCCGCAACGCAACCAGCTAGTCGTTGCACATCTTTGAGACAAGTTGGCCGTTTGATACACAGGATTGCCTTGATCTTTTCCGGGTTCACCTCAATGCCTCCGTGAGAGACTATGAAGCCAAGGAGTTTTCCGGCCGGCACGCCAAAAACGCACTTCAGCGGATTCAACATCATCTTGTACCCGCGGAGGTTGTTGAAGGTTTCGTGAGGTCGCCGATCAAGTCGGATCCTTTCCGGGTCATGACCGCGATGTCGTCGACGTAAGCGTGCACGTTCCGGCCAATTTGGTCCTTCGAGCACCGCCGCATCGTACGCCGGTAAGTAGCACCCGCATTTTTCAAACCAAAAGGCATAGTAACATAGCAAGTAAGTACCAAACGGGGTTATGAATGAAGTCGCCTTTTGGTCGGATTCCTTCATCCGGATCCGATGATACCCGGAATACGCATCAAGAAAACACAGAAGTTCCGCCCCGCCGTCGAATCAATGACTTGGTCAATGCGCGGCAAGGGGAACGGATCCTTCGGGCAATGTTTGTTCAAGCCGCAGTAATCGATGCACATTCTTAGTATTTCAGTTGTTCTTTTTGGGTACAAGGACGGGATTCGCGACCCAATCGGTGTGAATAACTTCTATTACAAAACCTCGCTTCTAGTAACTTTGCTAGTTCCATTCCTATGGCGCGGCGCTTCTTGTCTCCAAAGCGTCGCATAGCTTGCTTCACTGGTTTAGCCCCCGGATTGATGTTGAGGTAGTGCTCGGCGAGTTCCCTAGGTACTCCGGACATGTCGAAGGTTGCCATGCGAAGATATCCATGTTAGCGCGGAGGAACTCGACGAGCGCGCTTTCCTATTTAGGGTCCATGTTTGCCCCGACCGAAACCTCGTTTGGAAGAGTCACCCGGAATAAGGTCATGCTTCTTAGTTTCTATCGCGGGCTTGAAGGAGGTTTTCTCGCTCGGAGATCTCGCTTCTTGGTGGTCCGCATCTCGGCCGGATCCACCGCGGCCCCGTAGCCTTTCAGCTCTTCTCCGGATATGACGTACTCGCGAAGGCGGCTTCGCCCAACTCGCACTCATGAGCCTTTTTGTAGTCTCCGGTTATGGTGATCATACCGTTGGGACCCGGCATCTTGAGCTTGTTGTAGATATAGCACGCCCTTGCGTGGAACTTGTGGTAGGTGGGCCTGCCGAAGATGACATGGTAGGAGCTTTTGAAGGGCACAACTTCGAACGTGATCTTCTCCTCGCGGAAATTATGAACATCGCCGAAGGCCACGGGAAGTGTGATGCTGCCGAGGGAGTTCGCCTTCTTACCCGGAACCACGCCGTGAAACTCGCTTGTGCCGTGCTTGAGCTGTTCCTTGGTGAGGTTCATCCGCTCCGCAGTCTCCAGTGTACATGATGTTCAAGCCGGCTCCGCCATCCATGAGGCACTTGGAGAAGTCATACCCGTCTATGCGGGGACTCACAACCAAGGCGTAATATTCTTTTGGCACAGAGGCGGGATGATCCGCCCGTCAAATGTGCACGGAACTTCCGACCACCTCGACATATCGCGGCACGCCCGAACCGTGGCGTTCGGGAACCGGGTAGCTGATTTTGCGGCGCGGATCGTGGGGGTTCCGAGGAAGGTGTGGTAAGCCCCCACGCTCTTCTTCTCGAAGGGGTTGGATTTTCCTCGCGGTTCCGGCTTTGGGATCCGGCGAGTTATCATCCTCGTCCATCGCCTCGAACTCGTCCTCCTCCTTGTCCTTGCTCTTGCCCTTGCCTCCTTTGCCGCGTGGGCGGTGTTTTCGGGCTCGCTTGTATCCTCGCCTCCGGGTCGTTCTTGAGGTCATTGACCCACTTGCGCTGCGGTTGGTGTGTGTGGACTTCCCTGTAGCCGGATCTAAGTGGGCCAGGCAAGGCATGTCTCTGTATTCTTCGTAGGTCTGCGGAGCGCGAGATCCGCCAGCGGTGACCTCGGAGGTATGCTGCTGACCCCTGCCGGCTCCGCCTCCACGGCCGCGTCCTCTTCCGCCTCCTGAGCCTCCGCGTTGGAACGCTATGGCGACCATGTCGGATCCGCCACCCTTCTGATCATCGGGGTTTTTGCGTTTATGGCCACTGTTGTTTCCGTTGTCGCGGTTCTTCTTTTGTTGGTGCAGGGGATTGCTCGTAGCTGCTATATCACCGCCTCGCGTCGTCATCGGCGGCAAGTGTGGTCACCGGCAATGGAGATCATCTCATCCAGAGTCGGCTTATTGGCGTTAGCCATACATGTGAGCTTATGCCTCGGCAGTCCTCCTCTCTGCAGTCCACCAATGAAGGCGTACATGGCGGTGGTGTGGTCGACGTTTTCGCACTCGTTTCTCGCATGCCAACCATCGTGTGAGGAAGTTCCTTGAGGTTTCTCCCTTCTTCCGGATACAAGCTTGTAGGTCGCTTGCCGTGGCGGTGTCTTTTGTAGGTGCCTCTCGAAGTGTTTCTCAAAAGCGGTCTTCGTGTCGAACCGACAAAAGATGGAGTTCTTCTCGAGGTCGCCGAGCCAAATCCGGGCTGGTCCTACAAGGTACAACTGGAGCATGCGGCGAGCGATATTAGGGGTTCCCCAGCGAAGGTTACCGCATTGTAGTAATCCTCAATCCAGGTATCCGGCCTTTCGGTGCCATCATAATGCTTCGATTTCCGGTAACTTGAGGGAGCTCCTGGGTTTTGGTTCCTCTCGAATCATCCTCGCCAAAGCACTTTGGACCAATGTAGTCCGTTTCGTACTCGTTGAGGCGGTCCCGCGCGTCGCGCGAGCCGTGACGTGGAGATTTTGAGCGAGAGCGAGATCTTCGGCCGCCGCCTCCGCCTCCACCTCCGCCACCACCGCTAGGTGGAGGCGAGGGAGACCCGCGAGGTGGTCGGTCCGCTTTCTTGCTTCCGGCTCGATTCTCCTCGCCCTCTCGGTGCCGACTCCGGCTCCTATGGCTGCCTTCGCCGTGGCGTTGGCCGCCTTGGTCGTGCCGGCGGGGCTCCGGGTTATGGCTTCGGCGAGGCTCGGGTCGCGACTACGGCGAGGTTCCGGGTCGCGCTCCTCATTCCGACTCCTCCCGGGCTCCGGCTCCCGAGGGATGTTCCGGTTCCGGCGCGGTTCCGGCGAGCGCTCCCTGTTTTCGTTTCTTGGCAGCACGTTGTCGCGGATAACGATTCCACCATGCCCCTGGGGCCCGGTGTTTCCGGCTGGACTACGGCGGCGAGGGGGTCGCGGGTAACCATTAGGCGGAGGAGAGGGGTTCCGTACTTCTCACGTCCGCAGTACATTGCATCCTTTCCCTTTCTTGGATCTGACGGTGGCGTCTTTGACGGTACGGGGATAGGATTTGGGTGTTCCCTGACTTTCCTTCTGCGTTCCGAGGATCCGGTGCGTGATTCATCATCAGGGTGGCGATTGACACGGGCGTCCTTCTGCGCGGTAGATACACATTGATCCGGATTGGATTCCAACCTGCATGTCGCTTACCTGATAGAAACCCTCGAGATGAAGGAGTTGGCGATGCGCCGAGATTGGTTTGTTTTGGGGTTGAACGTGAGTTGTTGTTTATTCCATAAACCCTAAGTACATATTTATAGTCCAGCGGACTTTCTAATGTGGGCGTGCACTAAACCGTGCACGAGTAAGATTCTATCTCTAAACTAAAATAGATCTAATACTTTACAGATACAAGGGCAATTAAACCCAACTTGGTATAAAAGGCCGATTCACATAATCCTCGACGTATATTTCTTTAAGCCCATCCTGATCGCGGCCCACCTCTGACTCGGTTAAATCTTGGTGATAACAGTAACACAAATGAAAACATCTAAGAATATTCGCAAATGCATTTAGTGGACTGCCGATGACTACAAATAAATTCTCCCAATTTCACTCCATCATGAAGTTCATCACCTCCAAACTAATATCAAGAAAATATTAAATTGCAATTTACTAACTAACTTGGGTGTACACACGAAAAAGAAGAAAAAAGGGGTTCACCCAATAAAACTAAATATATATCTCAAAAAAGGAAGATATATAGAATAACTAAGCCAGGGCATGTATATGTATAGCAAAATGGGAAGATATGCAAAATTCAATTTGGAGATAAAAGAATTTTCTTTTCGGAGATAGTGATAGATAAAGACGTGGGGTTGATGAGAGAGAGAGAGAGAAAAGTGAAAAGTGTGAGCTAGTAGAGCGGAAACCGCAAGATACAAACAAAAACCACTGCCCCGGAACAGGTCGTGGGCAGACACTCCAGCTAGCCAGCAACGGCGACGCGAAAACAAGAACAGGGAAGCCCGTTGCGTTCCCCCCCTCCCTCCCCCTCGCACGCCACCACTCCTCACGCGCACAGCGCAGCTGCGCAGATCGATTCCGCTCGTCCTCCTCCGCCGCTCCGTCGCCGCCCCTCGCGTCCGTGGAGTGGATGAGCGGCTGCCTCGCCGCTTCTGCTGGACCTAGGAGGGCCGCCGCCGGGCATGGCCAGCGTCGGGCGCAGCAGATCGAGGCGCAGGGGAGAGGGCGGCGAGTCGTTCGACCGGAACGGTGCTCGGTCTGCGGAGCCCGCCGTCGATCACCATGGTCCGTGCTCGCCTGCTCTAGTCCCTTTCGATTAATCATCCCGGTTTTTGTTTTCTTTTGGGTGGCGTAAATTTTGGATTTTTTTCAGAGACCATGTGATAGAGATCCCTTACTTGATTTTTTTTAGGAAATCCCTTATTTGCTCCTTGATAGTGAAGGTTTTGGGGTTTTTTCTTTGTTCTGTTGCTGTCGCGTTGGGAGATGGGGGATTGCTTTATTTCCTTCGTGCTTCCATCCGAAGCTTTGGGATTGCTTGCACATTTACCATCCTCAGATTTTTTTAGGGTTTTGCTAATATATCTGAATTAAATTTCCTATTCTACCACCACTTTTTTATAGGGATTTCAGTGATTAATCATACACTGAAAATGACGTTTTTTTTGGCTGTGCTAATTGTCTGAATTTATAATTAGAGTAGTAGATTCACATTAATTTTCTGTGTTCATAGATAGATATATTAACACCAGTGTGTACTTATTATATCTATCCATCCCTGTTGTTTTAAGCAAACGGACGGGGGCATAACTTTCCCATGTACTTTAGGTTTCATCAAAGCCTTTATTGGAGAGAGAAGATTCTTGTTTTGAATTTCAAATGATTATAGCGGACATGTCTTTTTCCCTCCGGTTCTTTAATTTGAAGTTACATTAAGGTTGCCGTGCAAGTTCTAGGACAAAAGCCAACCCCTAAACCAGACGTAGAAGAAATGCATCCAGTTTTGCAGTCTTCCGATGAACTCAGATTATTAGGTGGGTCGCGGGGAGCAGACAGAGACTGTACACCCTAGACTCTAGAGGCATGTAGAGGAAATGTGTGATGTTGTCAACTTGACACTTCCCACCAGATCACGCAAAGAAACCTCATTTGCCCGTAATTTTGCTGGAGATGTAACTAGAAGCATTAAATTATGGCCTCCTCTTGTGTCCCCATGTCAGTTGGGTGCCGTGAAGGTTCATGGCCAAGTGGGGCTTCTTATTCTAATCACCAGGAGAATCTTTGTTTGAATTTGTCCGTGTCTGTACAAGAGCCGTAACTTATTCTGTATCAGTTTCCCCATCCTCAGTGAATTGACCGTTGGTTATAAACAAAGTGCAAAGGTTGGTAAAAATTCAGCCTGCCATTCGGGAATCAAAGTACCATGCACAATCTTTTGTTCAATGCTTCCCATGATGGTGTTCTTCACCAGGTGGTTGTTGTGATTATGCATTTTCTTCAATTTAAAAAAATTAAATCGTGTGAATTTATTCAAAGAAATGGCACGATGGCGAACCTAACACACCTTGTATCAGCTCTTTCTGGTCTTCTCTTAAGACTGTTGTTCTACTTGATATTTGCATGTAATTATTGTGCTAGGTATATTTCCTTTCTACATGCCTGTTTAACAGGATCTAGCATAACAGTGAACTGGAGCTGAAGACTGCTCTCTATATGGCCTGCCTTTTTTTTTCTCCTTTTCCTCGCAGAAAAAATAGTTCGACATGAAGTTCCTTCTTCTTACCATGCTGTCATATTTTGCTTCTTCTGCCAATTTCATGTCGTGTATAACTATGCAAAATATTTACTGTTCCTTTCCTCTTTAAAACAGTGGCTGGGTCATTGAGGAAACAATCAAGTAACTCAAGGATACTCTCTCATACTCAGGTGAGTGATCTGAGTTTAGCTAAAGAGCTATATCACATGCTACATATGTTTGCAGTTGTAATTTAAGCTTTAATATTGTGCAGATTCCTCTTTCCAAATACTAACTATAACCCTCTGATATGAAACTAGGGAGCTTGAAATGCGTCAGCACATGTTGTTCTAATATAAACATTTGATACGTGTTTTGCAGTATCAAGTTTGCTTCACGAATATACAATTATTGAAAATAGCTAGCTACATCATTCTGCTGTAGTAGAGACGGGTGCTAAAGCTCCAAAGCCATTTGGCTTAACTTATGGATAGCGACACCTCCGCTATTCCATGTATGTTCACACGTGACAAAATAGTATGCACTTTGAAATCCAACTGTACTAGAAGACCAAAATACATCATTTATAACATCTCTATATGAGAAACTTTATCTTTCTCGGGGAAAAAGTGTTATACTTATCATTTTATGATCATTTCAACTTCTGTTATTCTATACTTGCCTATATTACTTATCTTGTTTGCACATTTCGCACCTTTTGTATTTTGATATTAAAACGTGATATGGAATAACTTGAGGTAGAACCATAGTTTTCTATAGTTCCTTCGGCCATATCACTGGGAAAAATGCGGTTTAACATCTTTGGAAATTGACTATACTTCAGTAGTTATCTTCTGCTGTCAATTCATTATGCCCTAGTTATTTGATTGCTTAACTAATATAGTGGGATGTCCTTTTTTTTCAGATTGATGAGGAAATCAGCAAAAGTAAACCAAGACAGGCCAGCTGTGTACCGATGAAAAAGCTAATAGACGAAGAGTTCTCGAAAGATGCCAATGCTAGGCATACGTCACCAGGCGCTGTCGGAAGACTAATGGGTCTTGATTCACTCCCTTCGGTTGGGACCCGTAGCCATCACAGACATAGCAAAAGTCGTGCACACAACACTTCAGCTTGTATTTCTCATGATAGATATCTCCCACAGAGGAGAAGGACTGATGAGATGCCAGAGGTCAAAGATGTTTTTGAGGTTATGGATGCGATGAGAGTAAGGGCGGCATACCGAGCTAAAAATGGAAATGCAACTTCCAGATTTGATGCAACTGAGAAGGCTAACCTAGATTTCATAAGACAAAAATTTATGGATGCAAAACGTCTTTCTACAGATGAATCCCTTCAGATGTCAGAAGAGTTGAATGAGACACTTGATGCATTGGTATCTAACAAGGATCTTCTTTTGGAATTTCTTGAAAAACAAGATCAGCGTTCTCCCTCTTCTAATGCAAACTGCATTACAATATTGAAGCCATCTAAAAGAAATCTATTTGTGGATACAGACAATATCTATTCACAAGATAATGACATTGAAAGCTTTTTCAACAAACACTCTACAAGGAAACCGCCTGCCAAGTTATCCAGTCAATCCCCCAAAGATGACTCAGGTTCACTGAGGCAGAAATTATCAAGTTCAAGTCATCAGGAAATAAGTGATAAACGAGCTTGTCCCACACGGATTGTTGTCCTGAAGCCAAGCCTCGATAAAGCTCGGGACATTGAAGGATCCTATGCCCTTTCACATGAAATCCCTCATTCTGATTACAGAAGGCACACATCATGTCAGGATGATGGCATGTGGAGTCCATACACTGAAGATTCCATTTGTCAAGTGTCCCTTGGCAATCCTGAGACAGTAGGTCATATAAAAAAGGGATCTAGAGAAATTGCAAGAGAGATTACAAAACAAATGAGAGCTGCTAGGGGTGATGGTAATAGGAAACATATTCTCCAACCAGATACCAGCACAGTTTTGTCAGATGAAAGCTCGTATTTTGTGTCATCTCGTACTAAGCTCAAGACTTCTGAGACAGTCCATAGGTCTTCTGAACTATGTGATAGTTGGGATTCTTCCAGCTTCAACTCTTCACCAGCACATTCAAATGAATCATCAGTCATCAAGGAAGCAAAGAAACATCTCTCTAGCAGATGGAAGATAGCCCATCAATTTCAGAATCAAGAACCTGAGAATAATGGCTTCAGCGTGCTTGGAGACATGTTTGCTCTGTCCGACCAGGAAAGTCCAAAGGGAGAATTGCAGAGAAATGGAATGCCAGGTTCGTGTAGCAATCCCCTCGGGATCAGCAGCAAGGATGGTTGGAGAGGTGTAGCTCCAAGTAGTTCAGCAAGGTCCAAATCTATTCTGTCATCTTCACACCAGAGTGTTCAAAAGTTGAGCAACCGAAAAAAAAGCAGTAGGAAAAATGAGTTTTCCATGCTTAAGGATGTTCTCAAAATAGGACCCCATGATTCTGAGAATGCATGCCATAGCAGACAAAAAAAATCGCTGGTTAGAGGTTCAGCTTTTCGCGGTGATGTAACTGAACAAGTGTCCCCAGATGACGAGGAAAGAATGATGATTGACCATGAAGTACATGTAAGTTCTCAGAAACCAACAGATGTTGTTGACATGCCAGATTCATCTGAACAAGCACTTGCTCATACCGTGGATCCTGGCCATGAGTTAGATGTAGTGTGCCATTTGGGTACCAGTTCTGCAGTTTTTGAACAGAACAAAGAACCACTTTCTCCTGCTAAACTGAATCAGCAAATGCACCGGCAGCCACCAACAGCATTAGATTTCCGCATTCGTGTCCCTGATGTTGACAATCTACAGACTCAGGTATACTACATGTATACTGCCTAATTTTAGCTTATTATGCATTTCTTTGCTTGGATCCTTAATAAATTTCTCTGGAGATGCATCAATTTGTACGATAGTTAAATACATATGTTCATCCCATTTATTTTTTCTCCCCTCTTCTCTCCCTCAAGAAAGTTTTAAAAGCTCTTTGGTAATTTTAAAAGCTCACTTGATCACCAATTGACATGTTTACCTACTTCTGGTTGTATTGTATTTCAGGCTGAGGGGATTGAAAACCATCTTGATGATGATTACTCAGCTCTCTTTAGTCCGCCAACAGGAACAGAATCTCCTGTGGGGATTGAGCACCATCATGATTCTGCCTCGTGGATTCACCCAACAGGATCAGACTCTCCGACGGGCTCCAGCAATGATGAACAGCCAAGTCCAGTGTCTGTTCTTGAATCTTCCTTGGATACTGAAGAAGTTTACTCCGGAGATTTTGAGAAAATTAGTGCAGATATTCAAGGCAAGTGGTTTACTTTTTCTTTGCCTACTCATCTCCTCTTTAATTCTCGGCTCCTAAGTTTGACTTTCTGTAATATCATAGGACTACGCATGCAACTTCAGCTTCTCAAAACGGAGACTACTGAGGATGCAGACGCCACCGATCATCTTATAGCAAGCGACGACGAGGATGCCTCAACAAATCAGCCACTTCCTGAAATGGAGATATCCCATGCTTTTATGGATGAAGAAGAGAGGGATTTCTCTTATGTGCTTGATATCCTCACCTTATTGGGCATTGATGCAGCTTACCAGGATGGGCAGCTTGACATGTACTGCTTTTCGGAACAACCTGCTGGCCCTGATTTATTCGAGATACTTGAAAACAAGTACAGTGGCCTCATTCTATGGCAACGGTCTGAGAGGATGCTCCTGTTTGATCTCACGAATGCCGTCATTGCAGAAGTAATGACCTCTCTGGTTCATCATGGGTCGAAGGGATTGTTCCGAAGGTTCTCGTCCAGATGGGATCAGGAGGGATTTGTTGAGTATGTGTGGCAGGGGGTGTTCCAGTTACGGCAAGAAATGGACTGTAATCAGGTCGACCCGCTGATGATGGACTTGGAGCAGCATGGTTCTGAAGATGGTGTCGATCTTGTCGGGAGGGAGATAGGGACAATGGTACTTGAGGGTCTGCTGGAGGAAACCATAGCAGAGTTTCTGGGGATGAGACGATCTGGTAGGTTTTGTGTCTAGAATGTAACAAGAAATTGTACCAATTGCCTTCTAGGGTATCGATGGGTCGGTGGTTCCTGAAAGGTGCCAAGCGCCTAGGAATTCTCCATGCCTAGTGAAAAACAGCAACAGGCAGGTTTGTAATGAATCATCATTACAAGTGAATTTTCGGTGGGATTTGTTGTAACTATTAGCTTTAATAACTGTGACCTAGTGTTTTTCCCTCCCAACTGGAGAGAACCAGTGGCTCTTTGATGCCGGAGTAATGGAGTATAGATGTGAATTTTTGGTATATCATAGCCTTGTTTGGTAGGTTTTGTCTCAGTGTTACATGCAAATATCAGTATGCTTTTGTTAGCTGTGACACAGTGCCAGCGGGGTTTTAGCGGTCAGCATGTGAAATATGCACACTAGTCATGAAATAGTGCAGAATCTTGCAGAGCAAAACTTGTGACTGGTCGTCATTTTTTTGGGCGCATTTCAAGCATTTGCCTGAACCTGTAAACACACTGCTGATTTGGTTGCATCTCGTCGGATCAATGCCTCGGGGACATGTGTCCTCTGACGCCCAACTATTGCTAGTTTCTCCTAAATTTGCCTGTAGCTGTAGTATGTATATGTGCAAGATCGCAGAAGATGTCCAGGCAAAAACTCCACCCGCGTGGTCAGGTTCGGATCGAGTAACAACTCCACCCTTGTGTCCCAGTCTGCAACTGCAACATTAGTTGATTTGATTTGCACACCCAAAAAACCTTGTATAAACTTATCAAACATTCACACCAGCAGCAGCAGTTACCTGTCATTACCAAGACAAGCAATCGAGCAATGGATCAAGCAATAGCAACTAACGATTATGTTGGGTCACATAGAGATGCAACACTTGCAACAAAAAAAAATTTACACAGTAATCCAAGATAAACCTGATAGGCCACGATGATTACCGCGTAATATTTCTCAATTTGGAAACTTGATGTAGCGCGTGAGGGCAGTGGAGTCTGATCCCACAAATAGCTCCAGTGGATCCACGAACTCCTTGATCTTGACCATCACACGTGTAAGGTTACTAAGGTATCCACATGTGCAAAGAGAAGCACCACGTAATATTTCTCAATTTGGAAATGAGATCAAAATGACAGCTAGGGTAGGGAATCTTTCCCATCCATCTCACTTATATATTGTTTCTGAACGGGCTCGGCTCTTGATACCAATTAGAACAATATTCCCAATGTCCACAGATCTAATTCATGTGGGCTCCTTTCTATAAGTGTGTAAGCCTATAGGTTCACGAGTTACGACCACAACATGACTAGAGTTACTCCTCCAGGTCGCGGCTCCGAGTCCAGGTCACTTCCATCAAGGCCTCAAGTCGATAACTGAATAGCGGATCCTGGCAGAACATGCCCGTTCCCAAGTAACGTGAAGTCATATGACAAACCTTTCTCCAATGTGACTTTCGTTCAAGTCCTTTTACTTCACGATATTCCTTGCCAAGATATAGTGGGAGTGATGTTTTGGCACATGGGAGCGTATGCTCCCTTTATTTTGAAATACATGTTAGATACATTTTAAAATGTCAAAAAAATTGAAACAAAAATTTCGCACGTACATCTTCATGTGCTACACGCTCACAAAGTCGTTTCATGAAAAATCGACATGTCATGTGGCGTGTGTAAAAAAGACAAAATTCGGTGCTGAAACAAAGACTTGTCACAAGATAATTTTTTTCTTTTTCTCTAAGACTACGAAAAATATCATTTTTTTCGTGAAACTTGACGAATACACATATATTATGGAGATGTACATGTAAATTTTTTTGTCAAAATATTTTAACACTTGGAAATATGTTTTTATGGTAGAGGGATCATACGCACCCGGGAGCCGAATTGAGTTTCTGGTAAGTTATTACCATCCCTTGAATAGATTAAGTTTCTTCTTGATCCGCGATCAGGGGTGGATCCAAGCACGGCTGAGTGGGGGCCTAGCTCCCAACTCAAAATTTCAAACCCCTTTGGTATTATTTTCTCATATTTTAAATAAAAAATTGTGAACTCTACAATTTTTACTAGGAATGGCCCCAGCCAATTGTTTAGAACACGATTGTAAATCTTTATGGGTCTATCCTATGTATGATATGTGATTCCATCTAACTAACTCCTAGTCGGCGCCGACTCAAACATGGCCATGCTTCCCACATGGAGAAAATTCTCGTTTTGGTTATCGACATCACGCAACTTGATTCTGAGCCGGCCCGACTCTATACCCTTATAAGTGCATTATTACGGAACAAAGTTTTGCGGAATCTAATTTGACCGATCCACCACTCGGATGATGCTATAACCTCATGTATAAGGATTTCATCGAGTGCGACATAAATGAGAATCTGCTCGTAGTGTTTCAATATGGATAAGTCCGACTTGCTTAACACATTAGCCGAGTTAGTGCATATCGGATTAACATCACGATGCCCATGGCCAGTGGAACCGGGCCATTAGGTGACTTGCACATTACTCTAGGTTATGTGTCCAACACAACCTTGACGATTAAAGACAATCTATTATGAACAATATGAATACATAGCTTCACAACCGAATCATGTACTCGATGGTACATATACATGTTCATATAAAGAGAGCCTAACTTTATGATTACATCTGAAAACATATCATCCATGCTTGCCTCTAGGGCATATACCCAACAATTTATTACCAAGCAGGGAGCTATTTTAAACTAGTGCAATGAACAAAAGTACCAAAAAATACAACTTGGGCTATGTGAGAATCTAGATTGGCGACGAGTAGTCCGAAGCCCACTCTCCTGAAAACCATATCTCCACCTCATGATGAGTACTGGCCAATTAGTCCATTGGTACCAACCATTATGGTTGCATCAAAATCTTTTTGTTTCGTTCAGCATGAGTAATTGATTCTTTGTGTAGAGATTTTCTAAGTAATAGTTTCATTTGTTTTGGGGACGGAAGTTGAACATCTCGCGTGGCTTCACAAATAGATTTGGCTCGAAGAGTCGCTCTAGAACCAGCTGAAACAAAATTTTGGATCTGTGGCTAAATTGATCTTAATAATTTCTATCAAACTTTTATACAGTTTTAACATGGATACTTTTTTATTTGTCATCGTTAACCACATAAAAAGTTGTCAAATGTTAGTTGTAGCATTATGAGTTAATATAGTTAATATATTCGTGATGCATATTGTTAAAAAAATACTTCATTATTCTAGATTTAAATTCTTGTAGCATAGATCTCTTCATCGACTAATTTTTCATAATCCCATAGTACTAAATAAAACTACATCAACAACAACTAATATGTAACGGAGAGAGTATATACATATTTATTGTAGAGATATAGTATTCATAATATTGTCTAACAAATATCTTAATAGAGGGTTGTTGTGTAGGATTAGGTAAGCATATTTGTAGAATCTAGAGTCTAAATTGTATGTTAGCATGATTATTTACCCTGTTTTTGTGGTTAAATATGTCTTGCAAGTTACACCGGATGACAGCGTGTATATGTTGTGCACTTGATATTCAAATAGCATCACTAACAGTAATCATCGACACATAAATGACTTAAATAGATTCTGCTTTCGCCTATATACGGTTCGATTGTTTGAGATGGTCGCCTGCAACTGCAATCCCCTCGATATGATCTTCTCTATACAAGCGCTGGTGCCGGTTCCGAAATAAAGATTCATGCACAAAATTAAGCATGGTTATGTAGTTGACATATATCTGGGTCTCTAGTACAAATTGTAGGACTTCCATCGGAGCGTCACTATCAACGTAACAAAGCTCGTTGTGGTTGATTAGATTGGTTTGCTACTACGCTATGTGTGGTACGCACTACTCGTCCGTTGCATGGGCTTGCTCCAACAAATTTAATCTTTTTACAAATATTAAATTGTCTCTTGGATATAATAATAGATAATAACAATATATGGTGGTTATTAGTACACACTAAAGTCCGTTGCATTATTGTGTCTATCCACCTACGCGAACACATGCTGATTTGCTTGAACAAAACTCGTCACTCCCATCGCCAACTCCTCGGAACGATGCATCGGTTTCCCTATGTCATCTGACTCATCCCAACAATTCCTCGTGTCGCCGGGAGGATAGATTCCGATAGTATCTTGTGCAACAACCCCGCAACACCAGAGCAACTCCACCTGTTTCCCGGTCTGCATGCACCTGCCACACATACAGCACTCCATTTGATCTGCACACCGAAAACCCCGTATAAATCTAGCGAACACACGCACTCACTGATGCACACCACCAGCAGGCAGCAGCAGTCGCCACTCGAAGAATTTACTTTGGAGCACGTAGCCTCTGAACTCTCTGAACACAGAGCCCCTGCTCTTCTCCGGTGTCCTCCGAAGTCCAAACACATACGTTTGAAGATGGTCAAGGTGGCGCTCTGTTTGATGGTCGCGCTCGCTGTCGCGAGCTGCGCATTCGCCGGCCGCGTCCTCGACGAGCATCCCGCGGCGACTCCTCCGGTGCAGGCTCCTCTGCCGGTGGATCCATTGCAGGTGCCGACCGAGCCGTCTGCTGACCCAGTGGTGGTGCCAGTGCCCGCGCCCGCGCCCGCGGCGGCATTACCTTTGCCATCCAACGCCGCTGGCGCTGCAGGGGTAGCTCCCACTGCGGCTGAAGGTGTAACGGCAAACGACGGTGTGTCTGCGGGTGACCACCCGCCGCTGACGTTCTTCATGCACGACATCCTCGGCGGCGGCACGTGGCCGTCGGCGGCGCTAATGGTGACTGGGATGGTGGCGAGCGCCGCCGACCTGGGCAACGGCAACAGCGTCCTTGGAAGTACATCCGTCAACCTCGTCGAGGACAACAGCAACAATAACATCCCCTCCGTCAACGCGGGCGACATGCCGACCGGTGCCGCGCCCCAAAACGCCCTCTTCGGCACAACCACCATCATCGACGAAGACCTCACCGAGAGTCACGAGCTCGGCGCCGCGGTCGTTGGCAGCGCGCAGGGGTTCCACGTCGCGGCCTCGAAGGACGGCGCCAGCAAGACGGTCGTCCTGACGGCCATGTTCGGCGGTGGCGAAGTGCACGGCGACACGCTCAGCTTCGTCGGGGTGCACCGGATGGCGGCGTCAGCGTCCCACGTCACCATCATCGGCGGCACCGGGAAGTACCAGAACGCCAAGGGCTTCGCCGCCATTCAGACGCTGCAAACCGACGATCAGCACACCACCGACGGTGGAAAAAACATGCTCCAGTTCAACGTTCACCTCTCCTGAGCAGAGCTGGTTGCTTCCTTAACTAATGTACTATTCCAGGTTATATGATGCTTTTCTGTCGCGTTCAACGTTTGTAATTTGAAGTATTTATCTGGAATGCCATATGTGTAATGTAACATAGACCGTTTGATCGTATCTCCAAATCCAAGTAAAGTTCAGTACTCCAACTATTCTCGTGGGAGAACTTTAAAGTGATCAAGCAGTTCATCAAAACATTGATCGCGATTGAGTTCATGGATACATCATACAGATGCAAAATCACCAGAAACGTAGAATAAAAAACCTAATCTAGCCTACCGCAACCCTAAATTTACCAAAATTTGGCCCCAAGATACCTCACCGGGGCTTGTGAGCAGGCGGCGAACGACGACCGACGGCGAGCTCCTCCCACTTGAGCTCAACGAGCTCCGTCTTCACGCGGCGAACGGCGTCCTTCCGCTGGAACTCCTCGTAGGCGCACATGCACCTGATGGATGGTCCAGCGCGTGTCCTCCTCCTCGTGCTGTCGCGCCTCAGCGGTCTCCTGCTCCTAGACGCAGTGGAGCTTCTTGACGGCTGATCTTGACCATTGGGGGTGCCGGCTCCTCTTCGGCCGCCGTGCCACAATCATCATCGGAGGGGGTGTGGGAGCAACGACAAAGGTGCAAGAAGATTGTTAAGCTTCATGCACTAGCCACTTGAACCAAAAGTCCGAACTGATGGAAAGGGCTAGGCAATCCACATATACATTTCACAACACCCCCACTCGTGTGTGACGGGAGAAGAGAAAGTCAACACGTGAAAGAAGAAGAGCACACCGAAACAGGGCATCAGCGGTGGCTAAAGAGGGGGGCAACATCAAGGCTTAAGGGCATCTCCAACCGGGCGACCCATCCCGCGCCCGCGCGTCCGGATGGGTCGAAACGGACAAAACCGCGGCCCAGCGCGCGGACCCATCCCTAAAACGGATGGCCGCGGCGTCCGGGACGACCCAAACCCGGCCCAAATCTTGGACGAGTTTGCGTGGCCGCGGACGCGAAAGGCTGGTCGCTCGCGTCCTCCCTTGTCCGCCCCCGGCCCGCCCGTCCGCCTCCCAAAACAGAAAACACTCCACCGTACTCCCAAAACCTAGAGATGGCCGACGAAGCGACCGCCGCCGCCACCGCCACCGACACCACCGCCACCATCGAAGAGGAGGCACCCGCGGCCGTTGCCGCTCCTCGCCGTGGAGGCGGCTCCCCGAATCGGCGAAGGCCGAGCTCCCCCCGGGCCGCCGACGAAGAAGGCGAAGGCCGAGCTCACCCCGGAGCGAGAGGAAGCTCGAGAGCGAGGAAGAGGGCCGACCGGCGCAGGGCGCCGGACCAACGGAAGAGGGAAACCGCTGCCGAGCTGGAGCGGCAGCGGGCGGCGGAGCAGCTTCTCCAACTCCGGACGGAGGCGAAGAGCAGTCTCCTTCAAGAGCAGCGAGGCCATGCTATTTTACGGCCACCCGGCGCTCGGCCAGCACATGATCATCCCCGGCACCGGCGCGGCCTCGGTGGGGAGCTCGGCCTCCTCCGTGACCCGGCCCCTTCCTCCAAGGTCAACTCGCCCCGCCGACCGCCCTATTTGGGCACGAAATGGGGGCGCATGGGCGGCGGGCGTACCGGTCACGGGATGGGTCACCGGAGGTGGGCGAGTCCATGACGGGGCCGTCACCTTCGTCCATTGACCTGAACCGTGCGCCGGCGAACTCCAAAGGCCCGAAGAACCCGGGAGCAGGCTGCGACGTCCGGTGCACGCAACCTGTTCGACGATATGTCGGCCGCGCGCGCGCAGTCACCGTCCGCCGTGCAGGCCCCTCCGTCTTTCGCGCGGACAATGCCGACGACCCTTCCATATCCTTCGACACAACGAGGCTCCCCAGCCACCTCCCATTGACACACAGGGAGGGCACAACCGCACTGTCCCGGCAGCATAAACATTGAGGAGGAGCCGTTGTTCGGTGAGGGCCTCACACAAGCCGCAGCTGCACAAGCTCGAGGTCGCCGGGTAAGCAAACGAACCGCCAACTACACGGAGAAGGAGGACAAGGTGCTCGTCGATGGATGGTTGACCATCGGGCAAGATGCGTTGACGGGTGCCGAGCGAAGGGGTCCGCATTCGGCGCCGGATCTATGAATACTTCCATGAACATCGCAAATATGGACAGGAGCCATTTGAGAGCGACCGCAGCGAAATATCGCTCCAAAAGAGGTGGGGAGCAATTCAAACGGAATGCAACAAGTTCCGGGCGGCGTATGAGCACGCGAGGCGGCTCCCCGTTAGTGGCATGGGTGTGAAGGACTTGGTATGATTCATAACCTCAACTTATTCATCCGATGTTTGCACATTTGTTTATCGTTGTTGTCTCGCTTTGCTCTAGGTGTGGCGAGCTTTGGAATTCTACAAAGCCAACAATGGAGAGAAGACCTTTTCCTTCCCTCATTGTTGGAAGGAACTCCACGGCACCCCCAAGTTCCGGGAGGGGTACGAGGGCTACATGGCGACCTTGACCGGCAACAATCCCGCCAAAGATGCCACGGTCATTGACCTTGATGGTGGGCAGCCTTGCGGCAGCTCCGCTTCTCGTGCAAGTCGTCCACGCGGCCACAAGTCAACCAAAGCCGACATGAAGCGTGATGCGTCGTCCATGCTATTGTATGGCACTTTGAAGGAGATGCATGCGGACGCAGAGGTGTCCACGGACAAGAGGGATGAGAGGAGGCGCCGGGAGAAAGAAGAGGACAGGAAGAAATTCTTTGATGTCCAGCAGAAGAAGCTTGAGATTGAAGAGGTCAAGGCGAAGACCAAAGCTAAAGAACTTGAGCTCAAAGAGAGAGAACTTGAGCTCATAGCAATGGCAAGGGCCAAAGAGGTGGAGCTGAAGGCGAAGGAAGTTGAGCTCAAACGCCAAGCCGAGGACAACCTCATCATGAACGCCGACTTGACCAACATGAGCGAGGCAAAGAGAGCTTGGTTCGAGAAGAGACAGAAGGAGATCCTCGAGCGCCCAAATTGAGTTAGACAATCTCAATTGCAATTTTTATATTTTTCTCAAACTATGACACATTTTATTTGATTTATCATGGTACATTTGATAATATTGTATGGTATTTGATAATATTTTATGTTTCCTATATATTATTTTATGTTTACGAGATATTATTATATATCAAAGTGAATTCGTGGCCGGAGGACCTATTTTCCAAAGAAATAGGCCAAATGGCCAAATGGCCAAATGGGTGGCCGCTGCGTTGGGCGCAGGACGCGACCCAAACGGACGCGCGGACGCGGGGCTCCGTCCGCGCGTCCGCTCGGGCACGCAAACGGCCCAAAACGGACGGCCCAGCGCGTCCGTTTGGGTCGCCCGGTTGGAGATGCCCTAATTGCGAAAACCATGTGAAAGCCAGGATTTGAACTCGAGACCTAGGGCTCTGATACCATGTTAAGCTTCATGCACTAGCCACTTGAACCAAAAGTCCGAACTGATGGAAAGGGCTAGGCAATCCACATATACATTTCACAACAAAGATGACCCCACCTCTCCAGCGTACACGTACGTGCGGATTGATAGCGGCGGCGTTAGGCCGCGGTTGGTGATATGGGGTGGCCCGATCTTCTCAGTAAGCAACGGAGGTGATGATGATCACGGGGTGATGGCAGCGGAGGAACACGACGATGTAGTGGATGATAACTTGTATGACGCAACGAGATCTCTCGATTGGTCCCCGTCGCCGCATGCAACAGCTCTCAACCCTGTAAGATATTCGCAACTCCACACACTTGCGCACGTAGCCGCCGACCACGAAGCGGTAAGTTGCAACCGTCTAATTCCCAATGGAACAGCAGATCACACAAGACTTAAACAGGTTCTACACAATATCCAAGCAATATGGTGTAGGGAATTCAATAGTTTTGCAGAACAAACAACTAAGAACTAGGGTTTATCTTAAACGTGGTCTAAAGCAGCTAGGGGGGCGTCCTGGACACTTATATAGGTGTCCGGGACGAGTTCTGGTCGAAAAGATACAAAAATAACCGACCCGCAATAGATCCGGTCGAGACAGACTCGGATCGGTCCGGTCTGGAATCCGGTCGACCGGGCCGTGGACCGGGCGATCCGGTCCGTGGTCCGGTCAACCGGGCTTTGGACCGGGCGGTCCGGTCGGGGTCCGGTCGACCGGTCGGAAACCGGGAAAACCGCGAGCTTCCGGTCTCGCTCCGGTACGATAAATTTCCTCCGGTTGGTGGCCGGTTTACGACCGGTCGACCGGGCCGTGGACCGGGCGGCCCGGTCGGTGGCCGGTCGGACCGGGTTCCGGACCGGCCCGGACTTCTTCTTCTCCTCTCGCGCATTCCTCCCGCTCCTCCCTCGCGCGTCCATGAGATATCTTCATGTCCAGCTCCATGTCCAGCCTTCACGGCCTTCTTGATGTCCGTCTTCACGTCCAGCTCGCTCCTCTCCTCGTGCGATGCATGTCTCCTCTTGATACCTGATGATACATAAGTAATAGGACTTAGGCAGTATAAAGTTCTCATCAATCAAAGTATCGTTTAGAAACAAGTTCACCCGTTGTTTAAGTAGCTTCGCACGAGCTCTTGTAATTGGTCCAATCCGAACTTCATTGGACTTGAGCTTCACAAGCAGGTTCATCTTCATTTGCTAATGACGGAGGTAGTAGTGAGGTAGGGATGTCCTCATCATCTCCCCCTTCAAAAGGCGTCGACCCCGACGCTCCAAGGTCTTCTCCGTCATATGGTGTCAAATCAGCAACATTGAAAGAATTACCGACACCAAACTCATCAACTCGGAAGATCTATCGAGTATGCATTATCATTGATCTTGGCAAGCACTTTGTAAGGACCAGCACCACGCGGCTTCAACTTAGACTTCCGCAGCTTTGGGAACCTATCCTTGCGAAAATGTACCTGCACCAAATCACCAGTGCTTGAACAACATCTCTTTGCGCTTCTTGTTCATCCTTGCAGCATTGCTCTTGCCTTTCTTCTCGATCAACTCTTTAGTCTTCTCATGGATCTTACGCACAAAATCTGCCCTCTTGGATGCCTCCATATTAACTCTCTCATGTATGGGCAAAGGCAACAAGTCAAGTGGAGTAATGGGTTTGAAACCATACACCACCTCAAAAGGACACAGCTCCGTGGTAGAATGTACCGCCCTGTTGTAAGCAAACTCCACATGCGGCAAACACTCTTCCCACTCCTTCGAGTTCTTCTTGATCATGGATCTCAACAGCTTGTGACAAGGTTCGATTCACCACCTCGCCTTGACCATCGCTTTGAGGATGACAAGTAGTACCGAATAGTAGCTTTGTCCCGAGCTTTCCCCAAAGTGTCTTCCGAAGTAGCTCATGAACTTCACATCACGATCGAAACAATAGTCTTCGGGACTCCATGTAGTCGAACAATCTCCCTGAAAAACAAGTTAGCAATATGCGACGCATCGTCGCTTTTGTGGCAGGCAATAAAGTGTGACATTTTAGAAAATCTGTCCACTACCACAAATATAGAATCATGGCCTCTTTTAGTACGCGGCAAACCCAACACAAAATCCATACTTATATCCTCCCATGGTGTAGTAGGTGCCGGTAACGGAGTATACAAACCGTGAGGCTTCAGCTTGGACTTGGACTTGTTGCAAGTAATGCATCTCCTCACATATCTATCCACGTCCCGCCTCATCTTTGGCCAATAAAAGTGATCAGCGAGCATGAGTAGCGTCTTCTCACGCCCAAAGTGACCCATCAAACCTCCAGCATGTGATTCCTGCAATAAGAGCAAACGCACAGACGATTCTGGAACACATAATTTGTTAGCTCTAAACAAGAACCCATCATGTATGTGATATTTTTCCCATGCTTTACCAAGAGCACATAAGCGATATGGTTCAGCAAAATCATGATCAGTAGCATACAAATCACATAGTATCTCTAAACCAGGAATTTTAACATCAAGTTGAGTTAATAGCATATTCTTCCTAGATAGAGCATCAAGCAACAATGTTATCTTTTCCCTTCTTATGTTTAATGATGTATGGAAAAGACTCAATGAACTCAACCCACTTAGCTAGACGCTTATGCAAAGTAGATTGGGCTTTCGGTATTTTAAAGCTTCATGATCAGAATGTATGATAAATTCTTTTGGCCACAAATAATGTTGCCAAACCTCAAGAACTCTAATTAAAGCATACAATTCTTTATCATATATAGGATAGTTCAACTTAGCACCGGATAATTTCTCGAAAAATATGCAATTGGGCGACCCTCTTGCATCAACACACCACCAATTCCAATACCACTAGCATCACATTCAATCTCAAATTGCTTATTGAAATCAGGAAGTGCAAGCAACGGTGCAGAAGTTAACAATCGTTTCAGTTCATCAAAAGCATGATCTTGGGCAACGCCCCACTCAAAGACAACACCCTTTTTAGTCAATTCATTCAAAGGTGCAGCAATAGTAGAAAAATTGGGCACAAAACGGCGATAAAACCCAGCTAGACCATGAAAACTTCTAACTTGACTCACATTCATGGGAGTAGGCCAATTTTGAATAGCTTCAATTTTAGACACATCTACTTCTACTCCATGCTTAGAGACAACATAACCTAGAAATATGACCTTATCTTTGCAAAATGTGCACTTCTCAAGATTACCATAGAGTTTATTATCACGCAACACTTGCAAAACATGTCGAATATGTATAGTATGATCAGATTCATTGCGGCTGTAGATTAATATGTCATCAAAATACACAACCACAAACTTGCCAATAAAATCACGCAAAACATGGTTCATTAGTCTCATGAAAGTGCTAGGTGCATTAGTTAACCCAAAAGGCATTACTAACCACTCATATAAACCAAATTTTGTTTTAAAGGCTGTTTTCCACTCATCCCCTTCTTTCATCCTAATTTGATGATAACCACTACGCAAATCAATTTTAGAGAACACAAGAAAGACCACTCAATTCATCTAGCATATCCTCTAAACGGGGAATAGGATGACGATATCGAATAGTAATGTTGTTTATAGCTCTACAATCTACGCACATACGCCAAGTACCATCTTTCTTAGGAACAAGAATAACAGGAACAACACAAGGACTAAGGCTTATGCGGATATAACCTTTGTCGAGTAGCGCTTGTACTTGCTTCTGTATCTCCTTCGTCTCTTCGGGATTAGTGCGATATGGTGCCCTATTGGGCAGCGATGCTCCGGGAATCAAGTCAATTTGATGCTCAATACCCCGCAATGGTGGTAGTCCTGCGGGTACCTCCTCCGGAAACACGTCGCCGAATTCCTGCAAAACACTAGAAACACCAAGAGGAAGAGGGGTCATGTCGTTAGAAACCAAAACCGTACCCCCGTACAAAAGCACAAGAGGCATGGCCGTAGGATCCTCACTAAATTCTCTCATGTCTTCTTTGGTGGCTAATGAAACTAAGGAATTCACTCTCTCACTTTTCGTTATATCACTCACGACATTACAATTCTCTCGCCTATCTAGAGATGCATCCTCCAAATTCACTTCAATCTTCTGACGAGACTCATTGACAATCTGTTGTGGTGACATAGGTCGTAAGTTAATTTTCTTGCCCTTGTACTCCAAGTGATATGTATTGGCACGGCCATTATGTTGCACAGTAACGGTCATAGAGCCAAGGCCGACCCAATAAGAGGTGACAAACCGTCATAGGAACCACATCAAAATCAATGCAATCCTTATACGGTCCAATCTCAAACTCAACACGCACCATATGGTTTACCTTCATCTCACCACTGTCGCTCAACCACCGAATATAATATGGATGCGGGTGCGGTAGGTACTTCAACTTCAGCTTGGTACATAACTCCTTGCTTGCTAAATTGCGGCAACTCCCACCATCAATAATGACCTTGCAAGCCTTGTCGTGACCAACCAAAGCTTTGGTTTGGAACAAATTGCAGCGCTGAGTAGATGCACTAGGCAACACATTAAGAGCACGCTCGCGACACAACAATGGTACGAGCATTAGAAGGATATGCATCTTCACCATCGTTGTCATAGTCATCATCGTCCGGAGCATTTGGATCAACATCATCTCCGGCCTCATACTCATTGTCCTCATTGATAAACATGACTTTGCGGTTAGGACAATCTCTCTTGAAGTGACCCTTGCCACCACATGTATGGCAAAGCATATCGCGGTTGCGCGTTGTAGACACACTAGAACCACTCATACTTGCCGCAGATTCGGACTTCTTTGCATTAGATACATTGGAGACCGGTTTGCTAGGCGGAGTAGAGTAAGGAACGGAGCGCTGCCGACGGTACCGGCGCCGTAGAGGGCGCGCGGGGTGTAAAACGCCCAGCTCCCGTAGCACGTCCTTTAACCTTTGCTTCTTCAACCAACTCGTGATTCAGCTTCTCTTGCATGATGTAACAATTGATTCATATCGGTGTAGGTGTAATGACGAACAATGCCTTTAACATCATACTTCAATCCATTGAGAAAACGCTGCATTGTCATCTCTAGAGACTCACGGACACGACCACGCTGCATAAGCATCTCCATCTCCATGTAGTACTCATCAACAGCCTTCACACCTTGCCTCAATAGTGTTAGCTTATCAAATATATTCCGCATGTAATTTGTAGGCACAAAACGAGAAGTCATAACCTCCTTCATAGCACGCCATGTACGGATAGGTTGTGCACCATCTTCGTCGCGGTTACGAATCAAAGAATCCCACCAACGTAATGCATAACCATCAAATTCGAAGAAGCAAGCTTGATCTTCTTATCTTCGTAGTAGTTGGGATGTAAGCTCCATAACTTCTCAATCTTGAGCTCCCAAGTGAGATATTCTTCAACATCAGCTCCCCTTCAAACTTGGGTATGGAAAACTTGGGCTTACCCAATCCATCTTCTTCATCTTGCCCACGACCATTACGGCCAAGTGGAGCCCGACCACGCGGACGATGACCATGAGGCGCACTCACGAGCATTGTGTGCGTCATCTTCAAGCTCAGGATCTTCATCATCGTCTTGTTGTTGTTGTATAGTCAAATTCTCAATAGTAAGGCGCATATCGTCAAGAGTGCGCCGTATATCGGTCATTTGATCAGCCAATCCAATGGATACGGTGATATTAGTAGCATCCAGCGTCTGTTTGATCTCGTCAACTGTATCCTTAAGCTCATCATCCTTAGTGCGGAATTCACGTCGCATCTCGTTACGAAGAGCTTCATACTCCCTCCATGTGACGATATCTGCCGAATTCTTGTTTTCCTGGTTAACAATCTTATTATCACTAGCAGTACATGATTAGTAGGTTAGTGCACTAAATCAAAAATATATGGTGGTACTCTCACAACTCACTCAAAACCGATAAGAAAAGGAAATCTTACCGTTCCAAAGTAAATTAGTGTTGCTTACCACTTGTAGTAACAACTAGTGCACGGATGTAGCGAAGCGAATATCAAGGGTATAAGAACAATCACACGACAAAGCAGGATATATGTGGGGCTGTAGGTAGGCTACCTATTTGCACCAATAACAAGCTCTAGCGCCGACCGTAGACAACCAAAGATACTCACACAAGGCGATATAATGGGGCAATGCAACTATATGTGGGAAAGGTTGCAATGCACTAGAGAGACGCTAGCAAAGCTCAAAGAGACAGGCACAAGATTGCTCAACTACGGGTGCAGTAAAGTAAACTTAGGCCTTCACTTGATTCAACTAGCACAACACTTTTCTTTGTTTTTTTTATTTTTTTTTCTTTTTGTATAACACACGCAGCTATGTAGCTCTTTTTGCTTTTTTTTTTTTTTTTTTTTGACTCAACTCCTTGATAACACGGCCAATAGAAATTGCAAAGCACCAAAACCCTAACGAGCAGCCTGTCGAGCGGTAAAACTAGTCTCTTCTGGGGAAGTTCCTAGTCACTTTATATCGATAGGCTGTGTCTATGGTTGGAAACAAGCACACTGTACGCTATGTGGACTCGGAGTAACAAAAACTGACACACTATGAAAAACTAGACACAAGATGATAGGGTAAACGCAAACCCTAACAATTCTACTAGAAGAAAGATAAAGATACGCAAAAACAACTACGAAAAGCAACTAAAACTCGAAATTAGTGCAATCTAAGGCTATGGCAAACCCTAACCCTAATTTTTTTTTATGGCTTTTTCTGGATAGGAAAACACTCACAACTCAACTATGGGGTGGATTGTGGATGGCTTACCGAGGAAAACTGGAAATCCGATACCAAGATGATATGGGGTGGCCCGATCTTCTCGAAGAAGCAACGGAGGTGATGATGATCACTGGGTGATGGCAGCGGAGGAACACGACGATGTAGTGGATGATAACTTGTATGACGCAACGAGATCTCTCGATTGGTCCCCGTCGCCGATGCAACAGACTCTCAACCCTGCAAGATATTCGCAACTCCACACACTTGCGCACGTAGCCGCCGACCACGAAGCGGTAAGTTGCAACCGTCTAATTCCCAATGGAACAGCAGATCACACAAGACTTAAACAGGTTCTACACAATATCCAAGCAATATGGTGTAGGGAATTCAATAGTTTTGCAGAACAAACAACTAAGAACTAGGGTTTATCTTAAACGTGGTCTAAAGCAGCTAGGGGGGCGTCCTGGACACTTATATAGGTGTCCGGGACGAGTTCTGGTCGAAAAGATACAAAAATAACCGACCCTGCAATAGATCCGGTCGAGACGGACTCGGACCGGTCCGGTCCGGAATCCGGCCGACCGGGCTGTGGACCGGGCGATCCGGCTCGTGGTCCGGTCAACCGGGCTGTGGACCGGCGGTCCGGCCGGGGTCCGGCTCGACCGGTCGGAAACCGGAAACCGCGAAGTTTCCGGTCTCGCTCCGGTACGATAAATTTCCTCCGGCTGGTGGCCGGTTTACGACCGGTCGACCGGGCTGTGGACCGGGCGGCCCGGTCAGGTGGCCGGTCGACCGGGTTCGGACCGGCCTGGACTTCTTCTTCTCCTCTCGCGCATTCCTCCCGCTCCTCCCTCGCGCGTCCATGAGATATCTTCATGTCCAGCTCCATGTCCAGACTTCACGGCCTTCTTGATGTCCGTCTTCACGTCCAGCCTGCTTCCTCTCCTCGTGCGATGCATGTCTCCTCTTGATACCCGATGATACATAAGTAATAGGACTTAGGCAGTATAAAGTTCTCATCAATCAAAGTATCGTTTAGAAACAAGTTCACCTGTTGTTTAAGTAGCTTCGCACGAGCTCTTGTAATTGGTCCAATCCGAACTTCATTGGACTTGAGCTTCACAGCAGGTTCATCTTCATTTGCTAATGACGGAGGTAGTAGTGAGGTAGGGATGTCCTCATCAGTTGGTCCACCTCTTCACCGCGCACTTCTTCGTGCCCTATGGCCGGACCCATTTCGTGTGCTCCTCGGCAGAGGTGCCACAGAGCTTTTGTCGCCTCGCGGCGAGGCGTTGACAGCTGCAATCTAGCCACCCCTCTGTCCCAAACCACCACGGCGAAACATCGCAGAGCGGTGGATGCAGTGTGGTAGGGGAATTGCTCGCCGGAAGTAACCCTAGGGCGGCGGAGTTGTGGATGCGGAGGTGCGGAAATAGTCTTTGAGCCCGTTTCCGTCGCATTGACCGCTACTTGTAGCGTCTACGAGCGTGAGTTCACAGGCCCTGTGAATTCTTTTCGAGCCGGGCCGTATATACGGAATATGATCTGCGGACCAAACTGTGGTGACCCGGCATACCACTGCATGGTGTAGTATGCAAGTCTGATATAACACCAATGAAACACCGTTCCACTAGTATTATATCGCTCAGAGTGGTACAACAGAAACATATGCGGGTCCAAGGCATGTCTATAGAATTACATACAGACTCTGTTACAGAAGATTAGCACAGCCTCCTACTTTACAATGAGGTAAAACTGCAATTAAACTCCAGGAGAACGACTTGTAGTCTAATCCTAACACGAACTCTATTTGTAGAGTATTTTAACTAGCTACAGAGGCTATGAACAGATTCTAGCTAAATAGGAGCTAAGTTTAGGAAGCTAGTTCCTTCTATTGCTAATCTAGGTTGTCTCCTTGTTGGATGTGGTGTTTGACTCCTCTGACAGGTTCATGTCCCTTGAAGTACTTGTTGACTCCTCGGTCTTCGAGTTGTACTGGAGATCCTCCTTCATGGCCTCCATATCTAAGCAGGGGATTTAAGAGTGGGATGAGTACGAGCGTACTCAACAAGTTCATTATAGGAAAGAGGTGTTTAATGCACTAGCTACATCATTAGACCAGAAAGTCTAATACCAATGCAGGTTTTGATAAACATTTCTTCAAGAGATTGCTTTTATTTCAAAGAGCTATGTCCGTCGACCTTCACCGGTTTACTAGAACTTCATGGAGCTCCTTTCCGGCCGCGTTCGCAGCTTCCATATCCCGGAACAGGGAGTGACAGGTCACGGTTCATTACACTCTGCAGAGGTGTGTTGCTTTACCCATAAGAGATCTTAACCTTGGTGCCAACCGAGTCTAGTTCTCGTCCACACTTCCTTTGGTGTGAGGCCCGGTATAAGGTCTAGCCAATCATGTTCCTCCGCTACCTCGAACACCCACCCTTTGTTGCATGCCCCGACCCTGGGTCCACGTCAGTCCCATTATTCCTGTAGATTTCAAGGTGGACCCCGACCACGACAACAGTGCTGGGCTCTACCATACACTCCTACGCCGGTAGCTGCAACCCATCCTAGACCGCAATACCGTGGGGACTTAGGACTCCCCAGCCTCACCATCTTGCTCCTTCGGGCGACAAGTGTACTATGGACTATGCCGTGGGGACTTAGGACTCCCCAGCCTCACCAGCTTGCCCCCTTGGATTACAAGTGTACTACGGTAAAGCGTATCCGTTGATGAACGAGAGGTGGAAACACTTTTGACTACTCCGTCCCACTCCGGATCTTATGGTTAACACGGGTATTACGGCACAAGAATCACTGGCGACATTTGTTGTTTAATCCTAGATGGATATAAACCCGTGCAATGGAACCTCCACCATATCAACACAATCCATGGTTCCATTGCCCACCACATAGTCATATTCATAGTTATGAAAATAGTGGTTTTGATTTTTATGCAATAGTGATAACCATAATACTTTGCAAGTAATTTGATAGAAATACTCAAATGGCATGAGCAAGTGATGAACTTGCCTTTATTGACTCGCAAGATTATGCAGGCAAGGTCTTCGATACGCAATAATTCCAACTTCTGAAATAGCATCATCGTCCGGTAAGGACGATGTTTAAAAGATTGGCAAGGATGCAATAATGCAAAAGTATGAGATGCAATCGCTCTAAGCGTGATCTAACCCCGATGATTTAGGATTAATGAATTGAAATGATTTGTTTAGGGTGTGTTGCATTTTTAGAGTGGTTCACTAACAAGGTTCTTATTCGGGTGTGGTTACATGGTATCATGAACAGTTGCTGCAATATATAATAACAATAATATTAATAGCACACAACTATAACATTTGGTATTATCTTAACATGTAATGGATAGTGGTTGGTTTTAACACTACATGGCATGGTTAATGATTAATTATCATACAATTCAAAAGAATAACTTTTGAAGAACATATTCTTTAATAAAGGACAAGTATGATAATTAGGTTGGGGTTTCTATGGTTGACTATGGTTTCATGTAGTTGTTGGAGTAAGTATTAGATGGATCCCAACAATGTTGGATTCATCAATACCTAGGGCTTGTAAGTTTGAGTTAAGCCTAGGCATCCTAAGCAAGTATTTTTACATGGTTGCTATCAAGGTTGATTCATCTGACTGGTGATTACTAGCTAGGGTTTATAGGTTCTTATAAGCAGGGTTGGTGATGCTTCTTTATTTACTTCAAAAGAATAACTTTTGAAGAACATACTTCTTAAATAATAAGAAGTATAACAATTAAGGTTGAGGTTGTCTTTTATTAGCTATTGGGTCTCTAAGTAGAGAATGGTTGGTTCCTAAATAGGATAGTTCATAAGTATCTCACACTAGTAGGGTTTAGTGGAACATGGTTATGTAATGTAAAATAGTAGGTATGGTTGCTATTAGGGTTCATCACAATGGTGTGATGCTACATAGGAATAAATAAAGAGGTTGATTTTGGTAATAGGATCTAGGGTTTATACTTAGTTGACCCTACTTGATTATTTAGGTCTGATGAAAATGAACACATGGGATACCCATATATTAGTGATAGGTCTTCTACATTTTATGTGGTCAAGACAAGTATTTAGTGGATATTAGGATTCTATGCTTTGAAATAAGGTGCCATGATCACATGTTCTAACCTAGGTATTAGTTTTAGAAGCAATCTATGGTTCACATGTAATAATGGAACTAGGGTTTAAATGGCATTAGGGTTTTAGGATAACACATGAAATGATGAGTTCATGGTTTTCTACCATATGGACTAAGGTGGCATAATTATTATTTAGTTCATAAGTTAATAACTTCATTAATAAATTTGAAGTTATTAATAACTTTGAAATAATAATGTTGGATTAGGTATTTTATTAATTTTCAATAATTAATAATTAAGGTAATTATTAATCAGGGTTTAAATTCCAATAATAAGGATTTAACAAATTAATCAAATAAAGAAAATTAGTTTTCATGTTTTCTTTATTTGCTTACTGGTTTTATTTATTTTATAAATGTTTTCTTAATTTCTGAATTTTAATTGTATTTAAAATAAAAGGAAAAGGCTTAATTAACAAGTATTAAATAATTGAATTTTTATTAAAAATATAAATTTCATATTATATTTTTATTGGATAGATTTTATTTTTAGGAACATTTTGATATCTCATTTGTATTTTTCTGAGTTAAAATGAATTTTATAAATTCTTGCAAAGATTCAGCAAATTTACGCAATTTAAAATATTTAACGAAACGTTTTGTACCGTGGCAGACCCTAGCGCCGGACACCGACCGGTGGGGCCAGTGCCACGCAGGCTGCCACGCAAGCGGTGACTGGTCAAGTTTGACCAGGGTGTTTGACTCCACCGGCGGTTAAACGCCGGCGAGTCAGCGCACGGCGGCGCCGCCGATTTACGGCACCCCAACATGCGCGACTAGTACTATTCGGACCCCCTCGATTCACTGGTTACGGTGGTGGTTTTACTTTTCACAGAGGGTCACCGGAACATCGTCGGAGATCACCACCTGCGGCGGCGGGCTCCGGCCATCGATCGAATATGGGCTACAGGGGTCTATAGGACGCGAAATTAAGCTCTAAATGATCGCACGCTCACCTTGAGGCTGACAGAAGGCTCGACGAAGAGGATTACTGACGGAGAAGACCACACAGCCGCCGTTTCCGACGAACTGCTGTGGGGGAAAAACTTCAAATTGGAGCGATTCGTAGCTCCCCTGGATGCGTGCTTCTGCACGGAGGCTCTACGCGTCGAGGCGCATCACCTGGACCACTTGCCGAAGTCAGGGACGGCTCCTATCGTCGGCTTCTTCTCCGACTCCGGCGGCCAGTACATGAGAATGGTGTGAGTTGTAGAGGGATTGAGAGAGAATGGTTGGGCGGAGGTGAACAAGGATGGCACAGCGGTCATTGCAGTGTCTGTTATACGCCTCGAGGTGGTCCGGAACAACGACGAGTCGTCGGCGACGAGTGGCCAGGATACGTTGGAGATGCGGTTAGGATTTTCGGTGCCCGAATCCGGATGGTCCGGCCTGGCTGCGGACTTCACGGCCATGCGCTAGGGTTCTGGGACGAGGCTTGCATCCGGCTGAGGCTTATCGGCGACGGGGACGTGGCCAGCGAAGTCGACCACGGCGTCCCGTGGCGTCCATGCGAGGAAGACGAAGACCACGTCTTCTCGCACGATTTTTAAAGCGAGGTGAAACGGTATGTGGTTTGGGTTGGGTTGGCCTGGTGGGCTTCTGCTGGACTGGTGATGTTGGGCCTGTGGTTGGGTCTGTCTTCGGTGGGCTGCTCGACCGGTACTGCATTTCTTTCCTCTTTTGCTTTTATCTGTTTTCTTTTTCTGTTTTGAAATTCTGTTTTAAATTCAAATTTGAATTCCTTTCTATTTTGCAGGTCTTGCTTATTTGAATCATACAAAGCTTAGTACAAGGTACTACAAACTCTTGAGTGGTGTATTTGCAAATTTAATATGGTTCCTAGAACATTGGTTGATTAATTACTATTGGGCTTTGAATTAAGTATCCACATGACATGAATTTGAATATCATCTTGGAAGGACTCAAAGTAGTTTCCAAATGATATTGTTCTTATTTGATGATATGTAGGGTTTTATTGGGTATTACTTTGTAAGAAACAAGTCACCAAGTAATGCTTGTTTGTGGAGTTCTATTAAGTAAGTGACTAAATGGCATGATTTCATGTGCTAAAATATCTCTAAGGACTTGATCTCACATTAGGGAATGTTGGTCACTTACACATGAATTTATGTGAACACTTATTTGTTAGGGTCTTGTGATGTTTGATGATAACCTAATTTCAAGGTTAGCATTAGTACTATATTTTAAATATAACCTAAAATCCTAGAGTAGGCATTACTCTCCTCAAGGTTGGGCTTTATTTACGAGAGATAAGTGGTTGATCACCACACATGGATTTAATTGTGAGTTCAAGCACTAGATGTTTCTTAGGTTTAATTAGTGAAGCACATAATTTAGGTAATGAGCAATTTCTAGGGTTCTAATGATATTCACCTAATGGTACTTGCTTTTAATCTCAATTATGGTCTGGTTTTATAATTGTAATCACCCAAGTGATTCACAACTAGGTTTGAGATATAATTCTAGGTTGTAGATATGGAATGATACCATATTGCATGTGCTAGGGTTTATGATCCCTACACAATTTATAATGATCAAGATTTGGCTTCCTAAGTTATTGCTAGAAGTATTTGGATATGGTTATACCAATTACCCCTCTCACTTCACAAGGTCTTAGATTATAATCTATGGTTCTACTCAAGGAATGATAATGTAATTGACTAAATATGTGGTTTGTATTTATATTATAATTGGGATCAAAATGTCAAGAATAAGAATTATACCCCAATTTTGAATGATGATGTTTAATTTCACCAAGGCATGATCATATGAGTTTCAAAGTACTCATAGTTTATTTTATTCAAATAGTTTGAACTATAATTTGTAATGTAAATGAATTTAGTTTTGTGATATTCCACATATTTAAATAGTTATGCTTAAAATAAGGATGTGGGGCTTTTATGCACTTAGGTCCTTGTGTTTTACCATATTTGGTAATTAGTTTTAAAGTGAATTCAATTATACCCCAAGGTAGTTGCTTAACTTTTAAGTGTTAATAATTTAGAGTTTGCTTCTTATCTCTTTGTTGGTTATATACCTCTCCCATCTCTAGGGTTTAATGATAAGCCTTTGTTGGGGTTAAGTTCAAGAGTTTAATTCCAGAAATACCATGAGGTTCATGGTAGGAATATTTATTTGTTAAAGACATGGAAAAGATAAGTGAAGAATGGTTTCTCCATTTATGGTTACTTGATTTCAAATTGAATAGATGTTCTTATGTTATGGCAAGGAATACCATGTTATGATCTTTCATGAGATCAATCAATTGATCATTGAGTAAAGTGTTGTTGTGTTAATTTTAGTTCCATTTGATCTAACCCCTTAGATCAAATCATCTTTTCCCCAAAACAAGGTTTTAGCAAAGTCACATTGAGGTTTATAGCGCTTGACTTGATGAGCTACTTCAATTCCACCAAGGTCAAGTGAAACTTCGATTCTGTGATCTGTTTTACTTTAAAGCGCGAAAATTACCCAGATTTTCTATGCATGAATGCAATGCACACATCTGTTTCCTCTATTTTTGTAACCCCAATACCTGGGATATTACAGTCTCTACCCCTTCAACTAAACTTCATCCTCGAAGTTTGATCTCTCTCACTTTTCCGGAGTATGGATCTGACTTGTGCAGACTACGACTTTTCTCGAACTCCATTGGGATCCTTTTGGATATAATTGAATATATCCCTTGTCCAGATTCTTCCTGGAATCCAATAGTGTCTGTCTCTGAACCATGGCTTCTTACTTCAATTCCATGATTTCTTTCAATATCATAATCTTGTTTTCTTTCTTATTGAAGATTCAATGATTGGGACTTCTTCTTGTCCTGGCAGTCTTAATTGAGGACTAATTGGATAACATTCTCCTATTTGATAAAATAGGTCTTTGTTTTCCCTTACTACCAAAAGTGCAGTAATGGTACTTGGTAAGGCACTTACCATGGAAATGGTTGTGACGGTTTATTTTCCTAGGAATGGATTAGACTCATTTAGTCCATCCAATCATGGTTTATAATTGATGCTTATAACTATTTTGGATTCTTTAGGTTCCATGAAAGGAATCATTCTATTCGTCTGTGGTTCTGGTATGGTCAATTTCCTTCGGTCTTTGGGTCTTCTTGAGCTTTATTTGGTCTCCTACAATCCTTCATCCAATTTCCTTAGCCTTAGCTTACTTGAGCTTTCGTACTTCTGAGTAAATATTACTCACTTTCTCAAGTTATAGTCCACTTCTTACTTCCTCGAGGTATGAACCTCGGCTTCTGGTCTGACATCCTTCTGAAAGTAATGTCCAAAAATCTTATGAAAATAAGATAGACTTCCTCTCGGTTCAGACCCTCATCATCCTTCTTGCTTAAAACATTGAGTTATCGTACATCCAACTCAATCTTTACTCTACCCCTTAGAGTTTTCTTATGATCTTCAACTCCTTTTATTCCAACCATTGGATTGATGGTTAGAATATTAGTCTAGGTGTAGCTTGTGGTTTATATTCTTCTAAGGTCTTGTGAAGAATCCTTGTGGTGTATCCACTTAATTGTGGACATCCAATGTGAATCCTTCGACTAAATGATAATAGGTCATTGTTATTTGGCTAACAAAATTTTATTTGTTCACAACTTCTTGATACAAATAATTAAATCGTGGACTATTTGTAACACCAACTGATACCAGCTGTGATTATTATACTAATTGTGGCTATTTGATATCTAAAAATGGATTCTATTATAGGTTCTGATCAACTGGACGAGACATCTTCTACTTTATCTCGCAGTGTTGATATTATACCAATTGTGGTCTTCTGATATCGACTATGGTCTTCTTATGTCTGCTATGATTTCATATATCATCTTCCTTCATTCAGGGTTTATTTTGCAAGAAAACCACTAGCTGACACTATGAATATAGTATCCTAAGTGATTTCCCATGCATTCCCTCTTCTGTATTTAACTATGGATCTGCTTGAGCTTCACCATAATCACCAGATTTCTCACCTTCATGCTTCTTTCGTACTAAAGTACTCCTCTGTTGAGGTAAAGCATGAGTTTAGGTGGATACTTCCTTCAGAATATTGTGGTTGTTTCCCACAAATTTACTCCTTTCTTCTGGTGGAGCTTCATCTTGTCTTTAAGATCTTCAGAATTCGTCACTTCCTCACACGGATACTATTACCCTCTAGATCTATAGCATCAAGTGAGAACTTGATATTGCAACATGCATTTGCATATCAAAGTCAAACTTTATGTATGGATCTAGTCAAACAATGAAAATCCATTAAAATCCAAGAAGACTCCGCTTTGTGCTTATAATACACATCATCATAAGCCTGAATAAAATAGTTGAGTAAGACATCTCTAAACATCAGGCTCTGATGTGTAGTATATAACACCACATAATATAGGTTTATATCGTGATACTTAGCACGAATAGGTGGATTCTACTATTTGTCTCAACCTTTACCTTAATTGCACATTTGCAATGAGATAAACTTGAAACAAAGTGGTCTAGGATAGTTGTGGTTAACCTAATTTTGTTTGGAAGTACTAACAAAGTATTATACCATCTATAAGTGATATTGAGGACTATTTTGTATGATACCTCTAGTTCTAATATGGTTACTCTGAATACATATTTATTAGGATATAGTTCCTATACTTCTAAGTGTTTCTACCATAAGCATATGGTCATGATGTGCTTGGCACACTTCCCATATTTTTGGAACACAATTCTTGCACTATTGTTTTGCACTTGGCTTCTTATTGTACTCCTCTTAATTAATTATGAGGTTCTAGTCCATCACATAATGATTCTCGGGTGAATCATATATGATTACTATCACTACTCTGTAAGTAGACATGTTTTATTTCTATCTTTCTTACTTACCACTCATGATTGACTCATCATGATCTATACTACCTCAAATGACTCATAGTTATCACTTGCTATCAATTGTCTCCGAAGTTTGAATAATTTGCTTACCCATGATTATACCTGCTCATGGGATATCTTTTTATTTACCTATCTTCTTCAATTGAAATTATTCCTATTACAGGTCTGGATAACTCTTACTTAATCATATCATATGTTGGTACACATCTTCCAATAGGATATCTTCCTTATGGTTGTATCCTCTCTTTGGACTACCAAGTATTGTATACCAACTGTGATCTACCCATCTATGATTTTAAGGACTTAATGTTGTCCTTCATGTTTGGGATTAGCTAACTAACTTTGTTTAGGAAAGTTAGGTAGGAAAGTTTGACTCAAGTGTGTCAGGATTATTCTCAAGCGAATATCCATCTCAAGTCATAAGATTATTTGGTTTGGCTAAGACAACTTCCTATAGACACTACCAATCCTATAGGTCTCCTTTAAAGGGTTTTAATCCTAAGGTCAAAGCATTTGCTACGATACCAAGCTGTGGTGACCCGGCATACCACCTGCATGGTGTAGTATGCAAGTCCGATATAACACCAATGAAACACCGTTCCACTAGTATTATATCGCTCGAGTGGTACAACGGAAACATATGCGGGCCCAAGGCATGTCTATAGAATTACATACGGACTACATTACGGAAGATCAGCACAGACCTCCTACTTTACAATGAGGTAAAGCGCAATTAAACTCCGGGAGAATGACTTGTAGTCTAATCCTAACACGAACTCTATTTGTAGAGTATTTAACTAGCTACAGAGGCTATGAACAGATTCTAGCTAAATAGGAGCTAAGTTTAGGAAGCTAGTTCCTTCTATTGCTAATCTAGGTTGTCTCCTTGTTGGATGTGGTGTTTGACTCCTCTGACAGGTTCATGTCCCTTGAAGTACTTGTTGACTCCTCGGTCTTCGAGTTGTACTGGAGATCCTCCTTCATGGCCTCCATATCTAAGCAGGGGATTTAAGAGTGGGATGAGTACGAGCGTACTCAACAAGTTCATTATAGGAAAGAGGTGTTTAATGCACTAGCTACAGCATTAGAACAGAAAGTCTAATACCAATGCAGGTTTTGATAAACATTTCTTCAAGAGATTGCTTTTATTTCAAAGAGCTATGTCCGTCAGCCTTCACCGGTTTACTAGAACTTCATGGAGCTCCTTTCCGGCCGCGTTCGCGGTTCCATATCCCGGAACGAGGGAGTGATAGGTCACGGTTCATTACACTCGCGAGAGGTGTGTTGCTTTACCCATAAGAGATCTTAACCTTGGTGCCAACCGAGTCTAGTTCTCGTCCACACTTCCTTTGGTGTGAGGCCCGGTATAAGGTCTAGCCAATCATGTTCCTCCGCTACCTCGAACACCCACCCTTTGTTGCATGCCCCAACCCTGGGTCCACGTCGGTCCCATTATTCCTGTAGATTTCAAGGTGGACCCCGACCACGACAACGATGCTTGGGCTCTACCATACACTCCTACGCCGGTAGGCTGCAACCCATCCTAGACCGCAATACCGTGGGGACTTAGGACTCCCCGACCTCACCATCTTGCTCCTTCGGGCGACAAGTGTACTACGGACTATGCCGTGGGGACTTAGGACTCCCCGGCCTCACCAGACTTGCCCCCTTGGATTACAAGTGTACTACGGTAAAGCGCATCCGTTGATGAACGAGAGGTGGAAACACTTTTGACTACTCCGTCCCACTCCGGATCTTATGGTTAACACGGGTATTACGGCACAAGAATCATCTGGCGACATTTGTTGTTTAATCCTAGATGGATATAAACCCGTGCAATGGAACCTCCACCATATCAACACAATCCATGGTTCCATTGCCCACCACATAGTCATATTCATAGTTATGAAAATAGTGGTTTTGATTTTTATGCAATAGTGATAACCATAATACTTTGCAAGTAATTTGATAGAAATACTCAAATGGCATGAGCAAGTGATGAACTTGCCTTTATTGACTGCAAGATTATGCAGGCAAGGTCTTCGATACGCAATAATTCCAACTTCTGAAATAGCATCATCGTCCGGTAAGGACGATGTTTAAAAGATTGGCAAGGATGCAATAATGCAAAAGTATGAGATGCAATCGCTCTAAGCGTGATCTAACCCCGATGATTTAGGATTAATGAATTGAAATGATTTGTTTAGGGTGTGTTGCATTTTTAGAGTGGTTCACTAACAAGGTTCTTATTCAGGTGTGGTTACATGGTATCATGAACAGTTGCTGCAATATATAATAACAATAATATTAATAGCACACAACTATAACATTTGGTATTATCTTAACATGTAATGGATAGTGGTTGGTTTTAACACTACATGGCATGGTTAATGATTAATTATCATACAATTCAAAAGAATAACTTTTGAAGAAAATATTCTTTAATAAAGGACAAGTATGATAATTAGGTTGGGGTTTCTATGGTTGACTATGGTTTCATGTAGTTGTTGGAGTAAGTATTAGATGGATCCCAACAATGTTGGATTCATCAATACCTAGGGCTTGTAAGTTTGAGTTAAGCCTAGGCATCCTAAGCAAGTATTTTTACATGGTTGCTATCAAGGTTGATTCATCTGACTGGTGATTACTAGCTAGGGTTTATAGGTTCTTATAAGCAGGGTTGGTGATGCTTCTTTATTTACTTCAAAAGAATAACTTTTGAAGAACATACTTCTTAAATAATAAGAAGTATAACAATTAAGGTTGAGGTTGTCTTTTATTAGCTATTGGGTCTCTAAGTAGAGAATGGTTGGTTCCTAAATAGGATAGTTCATAAGTATCTCACACTAGTAGGGTTTAGTGGAACATGGTTATGTAATGTAAAATAGTAGGTATGGTTGCTATTAGGGTTCATCACAATGGTGTGATGCTACATAGGAATAAATAAAGAGGTTGATTTTGGTAATAGGATCTAGGGTTTATACTTAGTTGACCCTACTTGATTATTTAGGTCTGATGAAAATGAACACATGGGATACCCATATATTAGTGATAGGTCTTCTACATTTTATGTGGTCAAGACAAGTATTTAGTGGATATTAGGATTCTATGATTTGAAATAAGGTGCCATGATCACATGTTCTAACCTAGGTATTAGTTTTAGAAGCAATCTATGGTTCACATGTAATAATGGAACTAGGGTTTAAATGGCATTAGGGTTTTAGGATAACACATGAAATGATGAGTTCATGGTTTTCTACCATATGGACTAAGGTGGCATAATTATTATTTAGTTCATAAGTTAATAACTTCATTAATAAATTTGAAGTTATTAATAACTTTGAAATAATAATGTTGGATTAGGTATTTTATTAATTTTCAATAATTAATAATTAAGGTAATTATTAATCAGGGTTTAAATTCCAATAATAAGGATTTAACAAATTAATCAAATAAAGAAAATTAGTTTTCATGTTTTCTTTATTTGCTTACTCGGTTTTATTTATTTTATAAATGTTTTCTTAATTTCTGAATTTTAATTGTATTTAAAATAAAAGGAAAAGGCTTAATTAACAAGTATTAAATAATTGAATTTTTATTAAAAATATAAATTTCATATTATATTTTTATTGGATAGATTTTATTTTTAGGAACATTTTGATATCTCATTTGTATTTTTCTGAGTTAAAATGAATTTTATAAATTCTTGCAAAGATTCAGCAAATTTACGCAATTTAAAATATTTAACGAAACGTTTTGTACCGTGGCAGACCCTAGCGCCAGACACTGACCAGTGGGGCCAGTGCCACGCAGGCTGCCACGCAAGGGGTGACTGGTCAAGTTTGACCAGGGTGTTTGACTCCACCGGCGGTTAAACGCCGGCGAGTCAGCGCACGGCGGCGCCGCTGATTTACGGCACCCCAGCATGCGCGACTAGTACTATTCGGACCCCCTCGATTCACTGGTTACGGTGGTGGTTTTACTTTTCACAGAGGGTCACCGGAACATCGTCGGAGATCACCACCTGCGGTGGTGGGCTCTGGCCATCGATCGAATATGGGCTACAGGGGTCTATAGGACGCGAAATTAAGCTCTAAATGATCGCACGCTCACCTTGAGGCTGACAGAAGGCTCGACGAAGAGGATTACTGACGGAGAAGACCACACGGCCCGCCGTTTCCGACGAACTGCTGTGGGGGAAAAACTTCAAATTGGAGCGATTCGTAGCTCCCCTGGATGCGCGCTTCTGCACGGAGGCTCTACGCGTCGAGGCGCATCACCTAGACCACTTGCCGAAGTCAGGGACGGCTCCTATCGTCGGCTTCTTCTCCGACTCCGGCGGCCAGTACATGAGAATGGTGTGAGTTGTAGAGGGATTGAGAGAGAATGGTTGGGCGGAGGTGAACAAGGATGGCACGGCGGTCATTCGCAGTGCTCGTTATACGCCTCGAGGTGGTCCGGAACAACGACGAGTCGTCGGCGACGAGTGGCCGGGATACGTTGGAGATGCGGTTAGGATTTTCGGTGCCCGAATCTAGATGGTCCGGCCGGGCTGCGGACTTCACGGCCATGCGCTAGGGTTACGGGACGAGGCTTGCATCCGGCTGAGGCTTATCGGCGACGGGGACGTGGCCAGCGAAGTCGACCACGGCGTCCCGTGGCGTCCATGCGAGGAAGACGAAGACCACGTCTTCTCGCACGATTTTTAAAGCGAGGTGAAACGGTATGTGGTTTGGGTTGGGTTGGCCTGGTGGGCTTCTGCTGGACCGGTGATGTTGGGCCTGTGGTTGGGCTGTGCTGGTGGGCTGCTCGACCAGGTACTGTTTCTTTCCCTCTTTTGCTTTTATCTGTTTTCTTTTTCTGTTTTGAAATTCTGTTTTAAATTCAAATTTGAATTCCTTTCTATTTTGCAGGTCTTGCTTATTTGAATCATACAAAGCTTAGTACAAGGTACTACAAACTCTTGAGTGGTGTATTTGCAAATTTAATATGGTTCCTAGAACATTGGTTGATTAATTACTATTGGGCTTTGAATTAAGTATCCACATGACATGAATTTGAATATCATCTTGGAAGGACTCAAAGTAGTTTCCAAATGATATTGTTCTTATTTGATGATATGTAGGGTTTTATTGGGTATTACTTTGTAAGAAACAAGTCACCAAGTAATGCTTGTTTGTGGAGTTCTATTAAGTAAGTGACTAAATGGCATGATTTCATGTGCTAAAATATCTCTAAGGACTTGATCTCACATTAGGGAATGTTGGTCACTTACACATGAATTTATGTGAACACTTATTTGTTAGGGTCTTGTGATGTTTGATGATAACCTAATTTCAAGGTTAGCATTAGTACTATATTTTAAATATAACCTAAAATCCTAGAGTAGGCATTACTCTCCTCAAGGTTGGGCTTTATTTACAGAGATAAGTGGTTGATCACCACACATGGATTTAATTGTGAGTTCAAGCACTAGATGTTTCTTAGGTTTAATTAGTGAAGCACAGAATTTAGGTAATGAGCAATTTCTAGGGTTCTAATGATATTCACCTAATGGTACTTGCTTTTAATCTCAATTATGGTCTGGTTTTATAATTGTAATCACCCAAGTGATTCACAACTAGGTTTGAGATATAATTCTAGGTTGTAGATATGGAATGATACCATATTGCATGTGCTAGGGTTTATGATCCCTACACAATTTATAATGATCAAGATTTGGCTTCCTAAGTTATTGCTAGAAGTATTTGGATATGGTTATACCAATTACCCCTCTCACTTCACAAGGTCTTAGATTATAATCTATGGTTCTACTCAAGGAATGATAATGTAATTGACTAAATATGTGGTTTGTATTTATATTATAATTGGGATCAAAATGTCAAGAATAAGAATTATACCCCAATTTTGAATGATGATGTTTAATTTCACCAAGGCATGATCATATGAGTTTCAAAGTACTCATAGTTTATTTTATTCAAATAGTTTGAACTATAATTCGTAATGTAAATGAATTTAGTTTTGTGATATTCCACATATTTAAATAGTTATGCTTAAAATAAGGATGTGGGGCTTTTATGCACTTAGGTCCTTGTGTTTTACCATATTTGGTAATTAGTTTTAAAGTGAATTCAATTATACCCCAAGGTAGTTGCTTAACTTTTAAGTGTTAATAATTTAGAGTTTGCTTCTTATCTCTTTGTTGGTTATATACCTCTCCCATCTCTAGGGTTTAATGATAAGCCTTTGTTGGGGTTAAGTTCAAGAGTTTAATTCCAGAAATACCATGAGGTTCATGGTAGGAATATTTATTTGTTAAAGACATGGAAAAGATAAGTGAAGAATGGTTTCTCCATTTATGGTTACTTGATTTCAAATTGAATAGATGTTCTTATGTTATGGCAAGGAATACCATGTTATGATCTTTTTATGAGATCAATCAATTGATCATTGAGTAAAGTGTTGTTGTGTTAATTTTAGTTCCATTTGATCTAACCCCTTAGATCAAATCATCTTTTCCCCAAAACAAGGTTTTAGCAAAGTCACATTGAGGTTTATAGCGCTTGACTTGATGAGCTACTTCAATTCCACCAAGGTCAAGTGAAACTTCAGTTACTGTGACTGTTTTACTTTAAAGCGCGAAAATTACCCAGATTTTCTATGCATGAATGCAATGCACACATCTGTTTCCTCTATTTTTGTAACCCCAATACCTGGGATATTACACAAACCGAGCCAAAATTGTAAACCCGCCGGACTTTTATAGTTTCGACCCGTTTTAGTGTATGTGTATGTGCTAGAGTTGCTCTAGGACATACTTCCTCCGGTCCCCACTATATTACTACTAGTACTAGCTAGATGACATTGTCCATGTGATGTGAGTAAATATAGCTATGATGTCCAATTGATACGACACCCATACTTTTGTGGAAGTTGTATATATGTAGTAGTAATGTAGTATCGAGTGAGAGATGTACTCTTGTATATGATGAGCATTGTGGATACTTGCACTGCCAAGTTCATACATTCTCTAGTTGCAAAAGTCGTTCTAATAGTAACAAGAACTTGGAGATTAGTGATAGCAAGGCAATTTTGCCACTACGAATGAATCTATATGAACTGGGACGTATAGGCTTGAGATGCATCAGGAATTCAGCCGATTCAACCTGTCGAACAGTTTGTTGATGTACACTGTGCTTTCGCACGGCCGGGAAGGAACGTGGATCAGTAGGAATCTGAGTTGTGGCCTTCGTTGTTGGCTCCATCACGGAGATACCGACACCCGGTTTACTTTTGATCAACTGAGCAGGGGCAGAGGATCAGACAGGCTAGCTCGGATAGCCGTCCTACCTAACTTCCGGCGACAATGCGAAGTGCCCAGTCCCCGCGTGGTCTGCTTCGCCGCGACGCAGCGACGGATGAGAGCATGAAGCTTCGGTTCTCGTCGTAGTTAGGCTTTAGTCGGGAGCAGGTCACGGGATTCTGGGCAGCAATTCTGAATTGACAAATATCTGTCGGCCCGGTTAAATTATGTACTAGCACGCTAAGATTCATCATGCTGCCAGCTTACTTGTGGCCTTGTAGCTCTTGTGCTTGCGTCCAGATCGTAGATGACATCCTAAAAAACTGAACCGATTGTGTGAATTAGCTACAGAACACAAATCACACGATGAAAACTCAGCGTCTCTGTTCTGCCCTATGTATAACGAAATCCTAAAGAAGCAAAATGGATGTGCTGCAAGTACCATTCTAAGAAAATACGGGGGGAAAAAGGTCTATATTTATGTAAATTCCTACTTCCGAGGCCAAGGTTTTGACAATAACATGAGCACATGATTCCGACTTCCGATACAAAACCTACGTTTGATGAAACTAAAATTGGGTAATGGTTGTCATGTCACTAAAGGAATTGCCTTGAAGAGGAGTCCTGGGTAAGTAACATGTAGTCTCACTGGTGGAAAAACAGGCTTCGGGTGAGCCCCATAAGTCGCGACGCTGCAGGAACCGCGACTAATGGTACTTTTAGTCGCGGTTCGGGAGGCGAACCGCGACCAAAGGCCTGGGCCCAGGGCGCTCGGTGGCCAGCCGGTGCACGTGGGGGGCTTTAGTCGCGGTTGGCCAGGCCAACCGCGACTAAAGGTGCCCGAAGGCCTTTAGTCGCGGTTGGCCCGGCCAACCGGGACTAAAGCCCCTCCCCTATATATACCCACCCAGCAGCCAACACTTAGCCATTTGGTGCCATTCTCTTCACAAGTGGGTGTTAGGTTTGCTTTTGGTTCCTCTTATGCACATAAGGTGTTTGATGAAATGCCCCAAGAGCATGAAACAAACATGATATGAAGTGTTGGAGCCACACTTAAGCTTTCTCATTTATTTTTTCCTCCTCGATCGCGGTTAGCAACTTGAACCTTTGATGTGTCGTTGATAAAATGTGCATGTGTGTGTAGTTCATTGTTTAATTTATATTGTTTGTAGCTAGTTAGTTTAACAAATGCATGATGGTTAATTATATATTTTATATTATAATAATGCAGATGAATCGACAATGGATGTACGGTAACCGACTCTCCGGCGAGTTCGGTGCGGGTTTGAAAGATTTTCTCGTAGTGGCCAATGCGAACAAGCGGGGGGTTTTGTTATCTGTCCATGTGTTAAATGTAAGAATCGAGAAGGGTTACTCTTCCTCAAGAGATGTTCAGCTGCACTGCTTCGGCACGGTTTCATGCCAAGCTATAATTGTTGGACCAAGCATGGAGAAAGAGGGGTTATAATGGAAGATGATGAAGAAGGGGACGATTTCATCGATGAAAGCTATCTTGCTCATTTCGGTGATACTTTCATGGAGGATGCTGAAGGTGAAGGGGAAGGTGAAGGGGAAGGTGAAGAAGAGGCACGTGATGATCCCGTTGATGATCTTGGTCGGACCATTGCTGATGCACGGAGACGCTGCGAAACTGAAAAGAGAGGGAGAATTTGGATCGCATGTTAGAGGATCACAGGAAGGCGCTGTACCCCGGATGCGATGATGGTCTGAAAAAGCTGGGCTGCACACTGGATTTGCTGAGATGGAAGGCACATGCAGGTGTAGCTGACTCGGCATTTGAAAACTTGCTGAAAATGTTGAAGAATATGTTTCCAAAGAATAACGAGTTGCCCGCCACTACGTACGAAGCAAAGAAGGTTGTCTGCCCTCTAGGTTTAGAGGTTACGAAGATACATGCATGCATCAACGATTGCATCCTCTACCGCGGTGAATACGAGAATTTGAATGAATGCCCGGTATGCACCGCATTGCGTTATAAGATCGGAGGCGATGACCCCGGTGACGATGTTGAGGGCCGAAACCCAGGAAGAAGGTTCCCGCCAAGGTGATGTGGTATGCTCCTATAATACCACGGTTGAAACGTCCGTTCAGGAACAAAGAGCATGCCAAGTTGTTGCGATGGCACAAAGAGGACCGTAAGTCGGACGGGGAGTTGAGACACCCCGCAGATGGAACGCAATGGAGAAAGATCGACGAGAGAGTTCAAAGATTTTGCAGTCGACGCAAGGAACATAAGATTTGGTCTAAGTACGGATGGCATGAATCCTTTTGGCGAGCGAGCTCCAGCCATAGTACCTGGCCCGTGACTCTATGCATCTACAACCTTCCTCCTTGGTTGTGCATGAAGCGGAAGTTCATTATGATGCCGGTGCTCATCCAAGGTCCGAAGCAACCCGGCAACGACATCGATGTGTACCTAAGGCCATTAGTTGATGAACTTTTACAGCTGTGGGGCAGACTCGGTGTCCGTGTGTGGGATGAGCACAAAGAAGAGGAATTTGACCTACGAGCGTTGCTTTTCGTAACCATCAACGATTGGCCTGCTCTTAGTAACCTTTCGGGACTCGTCAAATAAGGGATACAATGCATGCACGCACCGCTTACATGAGGCCGAAAGTGTACATTTGCCAAATTGTAAGAAGAACGTGTACCTTGGGCATCGTCGATTTCTTCCGAAAGGTCATCCGATGAAGAAAGAAAGGCAAGCATTACAACGGCAAAGCAGATCACCGGCCGAAGCACTGCGGAACACACTTGGTGCTGAGGTATTTGATATGGTCAAGGGTTTGAAAGTCATCTTTGGAAAGGGTCTCGGCGGACAATCGAGTTCCGAAGGAGGCCGACGGGCACGTAGCCATGTGGAAGAAGAAATCTATATTCCGGGAGCTAGGATATTGGAAAGTCCTAGAAGTCCGCTCCGCAATCGACGTGATGCACGTTACGAAGAATATTTGCGTGAACATCCTAAGCTTCTTGGGCGTGTATGGGAAGTCAAATGATACAAAGGAAGCACGGCAGGACCGAGCAAAGTTTGAAAGACCCCGATGACCCGCATCCGGAACGGTTTCAAGGTCGTGCCGGCTACGCTCCGACCAAAGAAGAGAAGGTCATCTTTTTTGAATGCCCGAGCGAGTATGAAGGTCCCGTCGGGATTCTCGTCCAATATAAAGGGAATAATAAACATGGCGGAGAAAAAGTTCCAAAACCCGAAGTCTCACGATCGCCACGTGATTATGACGCAATTGCTTCCGATTGCTTTGAGGGGCTCCTGCCGGAAAATGTTCGAGTAGCCATTGTGAAGCTATGTACATTCCTCAATGCAATCTCTCGGAAGGTAATCAATCCGAAGTTCTACCACGGTTACGAGAATGATGTGATCCAATGCCTTGTCGGTTTCGAGTTGGTGTTCCCGCCATCCTTCTTCAATATTATGACGCACCTCCTGGTTCACCTAGTCGATGAGATTTCCATTCTCGGTCCTGTATTTCTACACAATATGTTCCCCTTCGAGAGGTTCATGGGAGTATTAAAGAAATATGTTCGTAACCGTGCTAGGCCGGAAGGAAGCATCGCCAAGGGCTATGGAAATGAGGAGGTAATTGAGTTTTGTGTTGACTTTGTTCCCGACCTTAAGACGATTGGTCTTCCT
>NC_061510.1:107996339-108026056 GCF_022539505.1 Lolium rigidum
GCCCCATAAGTCGCGACGCTGCAGGAACCGCGACTAATGGTACTTTTAGTCGCGGTTCGGGAGGCGAACCGCGACCAAAGGCCTGGGCCCGTGGCGCTCGGTGGCCAGCCGGTGCACGTGGGGGCTTTAGTCGCGGTTGGCCAGGCCAACCGCGACTAAAGGTGCCCGAAGGCCTTTAGTCGCGGTTGGCCAGGCCAACCGGGACTAAAGCCCCTCCCCTATATATACCCACCCAGCAGCCAACACTTAGCCATTTGGTGCCATTCTCTTCACAAGTGGGTGTTAGGTTTGCTTTTGGTTCCTCTTATGCACATAAGGTGTTTGATGAAATGCCCCAAGAGCATGAAACAAACATGATATGAAGTGTTGGAGCCACACTTGAGCTTTCTCATTTATTTTTTCCTCCTCGATCGCGGTTAGCAACTTGAACCTTTGATGTGTCGTTGATAAAATGTGCATGCGTGTGTAGTTCATTGTTTAATTTATATTGTTTGTAGCTAGTTAGTTTAACAAATGCATGATGGTTAATTATATATTTTATATTATAATAATGCAGATGAATCGACAATGGATGTACGGTAACCGACTCTCCGGCGAGTTCAGTGCGGGTTTGAAAGATTTTCTCGTAGTGGCCAATGCGAACAAGCGTGGGGGTTTTGTTATCTCGTCCATGTGTTAAATGTAAGAATCAGAAGGGTTACTCTTCCTCAAGAGATGTTCAGCTGCACCTGCTTCGGCACGGTTTCATGCCAAGCTATAATTGTTGGACCAAGCATGGAGAAAGAGGGGTTATAATGGAAGATGATGAAGAAGGGGACGATTTCATCGATGAAAGCTATCTTGCTCATTTCGGTGATACTTTCATGGAGGATGCTGAAGGTGAAGGGGAAGGTGAAGGGGAAGGTGAAGAAGAGGCACGTGATGATCCCGTTGATGATCTTGGTCGGACCATTGCTGATGCACGGAGACGCTGCGAAACTGAAAAGAGAGGGAGAATTTGGATCGCATGTTAGAGGATCACAGGAAGGCGCTGTACCCCGGATGCGATGATGGTCCGAAAAAGCTGGGCTGCACACTCGGATTTGCTGAGATGGAAGGCACATGCAGGTGTAGCTGACTCGGCATTTGAAAACTTGCTGAAAATGTTGAAGAATATGTTTCCAAAGAATAACGAGTTGCCCGCCACTACGTACGAAGCAAAGAAGGTTGTCTCGCCCTCTAGGTTTAGAGGTTCGAAGATACATGCATGCATCAACGATCGCATCCTCTACCGCGGTGAATACGAGAATTTGAATGAATGCCCGGTATGCACCGCATTGCGTTATAAGATCGAGGCGATGACCCCGGTGACGATGTTGAGGGCCGAAACCCAGGAAGAAGGTTCCCGCCAAGGTGATGTGGTATGCTCCTATAATACCACGGTTGAAACGTCTCGTTCAGGAACAAAGAGCATGCCAAGTTGTTGCGATGGCACAAAGAGGACCGTAAGTCGGACGGGGAGTTGAGACACCCCGCAGATGGAACGCAATGGAGAAAGATCGACAGAGAGTTCAAAGATTTTGCAGCCGACGCAAGGAACATAAGATTTGGTCTAAGTACGGATGGCATGAATCCTTTTGGCGAGCGAGCTCCAGCCATAGTACCTGGCCCGTGACTCTATGCATCTACAACCTTCCTCCTTGGTTGTGCATGAAGCGGAAGTTCATTATGATGCCGGTGCTCATCCAAGGTCCGAAGCAACCCGGCAACGACATCGATGTGTACCTAAGGCCATTAGTTGATGAACTTTTACAGCTGTGGGGCAGACCTGGTGTCCGTGTGTGGGATGAGCACAAAGAAGAGGAATTTGACCTACGAGCGTTGCTTTTCGTAACCATCAACGATTGGCCTGCTCTTAGTAACCTTTCGGGACTCGTCAAATAAGGGATACAATGCATGCACGCACTCGCTTACATGAGACCGAAAGTGTACATTTGCCAAATTGTAAGAAGAACGTGTACCTTGGGCATCGTCGATTTCTTCCGAAAGGTCATCCAAGAAGAAAGAAAGGCAAGCATTACAACGGCAAGGCAGATCACCGGCCGAAGCCTCGCGGAACACACTCGGTGCCGAGGTATTTGATATGGTCAAGGGTTTGAAAGTCATCTTTGGAAAGGGTCCTGGCGGACAATCGGTTCCGAAGGGAGCCGACGGGCACGTAGCCATGTGGAAGAAGAAATCTATATTCCGGGAGCTAGAATATTGGAAAGTCCTAGAAGTCCGCTCCGCAATCGACGTGATGCACGTTACGAAGAATATTTGCGTGAACATCCTAAGCTTCTTGGGCGTGTATGGGAAGTCAAATGATACAAAGGAAGCACGGCAGGACCAGCAAAGTTTGAAAGACCCCGATGACCCGCATCCGGAACGGTTTCAAGGTCGTGCCAGCCTACGCTCCGACCAAAGAAGAGAAGGTCATCTTTTTTGAATGCCCGAGCAGTATGAAGGTCCCGTCAGGATTCTCGTCCAATATAAAGGGAATAATAAACATGGCGGAGAAAAAGTTCCAAAACCTGAAGTCTCACGACCGCCACGTGATTATGACGCAATTGCTTCCGATTGCTTTGAGGGGCTCCTGCCGGAAAATGTTCGAGTAGCCATTGTGAAGCTATGTGCATTCCTCAATGCAATCTCTCGAAGGTAATCAATCCGGAAGTTCTACCACGGTTACGGAACGATGTGATCCAATGCCTTGTCGGTTTCGAGTTGGTGTTCCCGCCATCCTTCTTCAATATTATGACGCACCTCCTGGTTCACCTAGTCGATGAGATTTCCATTCTCGGTCCCGTATTTCTACACAATATGTTCCCCTTCGAGAGGTTCATGGGAGTATTAAAGAAATATGTTCGTAACCGTGCTAGGCCAGAAGGAAGCATCGCCAAGGGCTATGGAAATGAGGAGGTAATTGAGTTTTGTGTTGACTTTGTTCCTGACCTTAAGACGATTGGTCTTCCTCAATCGCGGCACGAGGGGAGACTAAGTGGAAAAGGCACGATCGGAAGGAAATCAATGATATGTATGGACGGCCATTCTCCGACCGAAGCACACCACACGCTTCCGACCAATTCCAGCTTGGTGGCTCCGTACTTTGAGAAACACAAGAATATTTTACGCTCGGACAACCCCGGGAAGCCCGAATCCTGGATTAGGAAGGCCCACATGGAGACTTTCGGCGGTTGGTTGAGAAAACATTTAATGAGTGACAATAAGGTTGTAGATCAGCTGTACATGTTGGCCAAGACACCATCTTCGACTATAACGACTTTCCAAGGGTACGAGATAAATGGGAATACATTTTACACGATCGCCCAAGATAAAAAGAGCACCAACCAAAACAGTGGTGTCCGCTTTGATGCAACAACCGAGAATGGGCAAAAGGTCACATATTATGGTTACATAGAGGAGATATGGGAACTTGACTATGGACCCTCCTTTAGGGTCCCTTTGTTCCGGTGCAAATGGTTCAAGCTAACAGGAGGTGGGGTAAAGGTGGACCAGCAATACGGAATGACAATGGTGGATTTCAACAATCTTGGTTACCTTGACGAACCATTCGTCCTAGCGAAAGATGTCGCTCGGGTTTTCTATGTGAAGGACATGAGTAGCAAACCGAGGAAACGGAAAGATAAGAAAACGATCGGTACATCATGCGATGATCCAAAGCGCCACATTGTTCTTTCGGGGAAAAGAAACATCGTGGGAGTGGAGGACAAGACGGACATGTCGAAGATTATAATATGTTTGCTGAAATTCCGCCCTTCAAAGTGAACACCGACCCAAGCATTAAGTTAAATGATGAGGATGCTCCATGGATACGGCACAATCGTAAGCAAGCGGGGACACAAGGGAAGAAATGATGTGTAATAATTTATTGTACCAAACTTTGTTGAATGAATCATGTGAATTATATTACCCGTGATGTGTTTGGTGTCCATTTTCGAATGATTCAATTGACTCGAGATAGCACCGATGATACATGAAATTTGGAGTGACTAAGTCATACTCCCGCATACATGAAATTTGGAGTGACTAAGTCATACTCCCGCATATAGGAAATTTGGAGTGACTAAGTCATACTCGTGCATACATGAAATTTGGAGTGATTTAGTCATACTCCTGCCTAGGCGTATAATATGCATACTCGTAGTCTTCATAGCCGCCGCCGTTGTACCGGTAGTCGTCGCCTTCTAAGTTGCCGGCGTCGTCGTCGCTCGTCGTCGCCGCTCGTCGTCGGGCGGCGCTCGTGGCTCGAACCGAGGGTAGCGCAGGCGGGGGATATCGCCGGCCGTGATGTAGTCCATGACGCTCTGCGAGACTCCGGCCGTACCACCATAGCCGACGGCCGGCCTCGTGGAAGTTTCCGGGAGGCGGACCGTCCTCCTCATACCCGGCGAGCGCCCTCTCACGCCGATTGATGAAGAAGGCATCCCAAGTATGCTGGTTATCGGGATGCCGGCGGGGATTCATCCGCTGCTCCGGCGTGAGGTCGAGGTAGTAGTGGTTCGTGATGGCCGCCCGGCGCGCGGTACCACGAGGGACGGGAGGGACCGGCACGCCGCCGGCGCTCAGGCTCCGGCCGGCGGGGACGCGGTAGCCCGGTGGGCAAGGGTAGTTCGAGGCGCAAAGCTCCTCCACCTGCTGGTAGGTTAGAGTGGGTGCGGTGGAAGCCATGAGAGAGTGATGAGAGATTGTAGAGATGTGATAATGCTGGCCAAGCCGGGTTACCTATATGTAGTGACAAATGGCGGGAAAAATGGGAGCGGGAAGACAGGAGGCGGGAAGAAAGAGGCGGGAAGAAAGTGGCGGGAAGAAAGAGGCGGGAAGAAAGTGGCGGGAAGAAAGAGGCGGGAAGAAAGTGGCGGGAAGAAAGTGGCGGGAAGTATTTTTCTGATTTTTTTGATATATTATTTGTATTTTTAAGAATTTGAATTGAATAAGTTTTACTTTTTTGATTTTTTTGATATATTATTTGTATTTTTAAGAATTTGAATTGAATTAGTTTAATTTTTCTGATTTTTTTGATATATTATTTGTATTTTTAAGAATTTGAATTGAATAAGTTTTATTTTTCTGATTTTTTTATATATTATTTGTATTTTTAACATTTAGAAATGAATTAGTTTTATTTTCCTGAATTTTTTGATATATTATTTGTATTTTTAACATTTATAAATGAATTAGTTTTATTTTCCTGAATTTTTTGATATATTACTTGTATTTTTAAGATTTTTAAATGAATTATTTTTATTTTCCTGAATTTTTTCATATATTATTTGTATTTTTATCATTTAGAAATGAATTATTTTTAATTTTCTGAATTTTTTGATATATTATTTGTATTTTTAAGATTTCTAAATGAATTAGTTTTAATTTTCTAAATTTATTTATATATTATATGTATTTTTCAGATTTTGAAATGAAAACTAATTTGAAAAATAGCCTTTGGTCGTGGTTGGGGTCACCAACCGCGACTAAAGGGTTTTTTTCCGTGGGAAACGAAACCCGGCGAAAATACCCTTTGGTCGCGGTTGGGGTCACCAACCGCGACTACCCCAACCGCGACCAAAGGTCCCTCCCTATATAAACTCGCGCGTGCCGCGAGGCGGTTCACACTTCGTCTCCCCGCGCCGATCGACTCTGCCGAGCTGCGCCGTCGTCGCCCTCTCCGTCGTCGCCGCCCTCCTCGCGCCGCCCACCGGAACGTCGCCCCGTTGTCGCCGCCGCCCACCGACGCCCCGTCGTACGTCGCCGCCGCCCACCTACCGAACTAGATCTCGCGCGCGCCGGCCCCTGCCGGCCCGCTGCCGCTGCTCGCTGCTCGCCGGCGCCGCCGCCTGAGAGAGAGGGCCGGGGAGAGAGGGGAGCGAGGGAGAGCGCGGCGCCGCTGCTCGCCGGCGCCGCCTGAGAGAGAGGGCCGGGGAGGCGGCCGGCCGCCGTGGCCGCGCGCGCCCGGCCGTTTTAATTTTCTTGCTTTTTTTTTCTTTTTTTAGTTTTTTGCTTGTTAATTTTGAAAGAAAAAATAACTAAAAAAAACTAAAATTTGACTAAAAAGAAACTCAAATTTGACTTAACAAAAAAAAACTACAGTTAACAAAAAAATCGAAATGAAACGAAACGCATTCCGCCTCTCGGGCCTCTCTCTTCCCGAAAAGTCGAAATCAAAATCCGCGCGCGTGCCCACCCGGTTGGCGGTTGCCTTCTCTGTTTGCCCAACCGGTTCACGTCGCCCTTCCCCCCCTCGCCACGGCACTTGTCCGATGAATCCGCACGTCGCTGTCCAACGCTGGCATGAATGCGACCGATCCATCCATCCTCGCTAGCTTTAATTGGTGCGCCACGGAAAACGGATCCATCGCCACGTCTCCGGCCCGCTCCCTTCCGTTTATTCTCCTTCTTCTTTCTTATAAAAAAATGAAAGGAAAACGCATGCACGAGTTTCTTTTTCGCCCTGTTGGCCCATCGTCTTGATTCGGCCATCCATCCACCGCGACACCCTCTCCCACCCCTTCCTCGCCCCCTCCTTTTGCCACCGCCCTTTCGCCACCGCCACCGCCCCTTCTTCACTTAATTAATTTGTTTTTACTACATGTTTTCAGGACTGACATATGGCGGACGATAGAGCTGACCCGATTATGGACAACTATGATCCGGACGCTGAAGAACAAATCTTCGGCATCATAAAAGGCGATGTTCTATATGTGCCGACCGGACAAGAAGAAGATGATATCGATTCTTATCTGAACTTTGAGGGTGAAGATGAAGGGCATGGTCAGCAAGATGGTGCCGAAGGAACGTCGATAAACGACGATAATCTTCAGTTGGAAGTAGCAACCACCTCCGGCGCCGAGGTATATATATATACATATTGAGCCTCTGGTGATACAAACTAACTGATTTGAATAAATATGTGTGTACTAACGCGCGCGACTCTCTTTCTTATTTTAGCCCTCGGCCGGATCGTCGAAAAAATCGAGTACGTCGTCGTCAAAGCGTGGCGCAACCAGGACGATGAAACCAAACGAAACATGCACAATCGAGGTTGTCGAGGAAGCAACCGGCAGGCCGCTGGAGCCCAGCAAGAACGCCACCAAGTTTATCAGCCAATGCGGAGCCGTTGTTAGAGACAACATCTCGATCACCGTCTAGGAGTGGAATGAGCCAAAGAAGGCACGTCTTGGTTTCACTTTTGTCGATGAGAGAACAAAAAAAGATTGCTTCAACAAGCTTATAGAACATTTCGTTCTACCTCCGAATACCGCGAGAAAAGATGAGGCGGGTAACAAGATTCAGGAAAACAAGGAGAGGTACAAGCTAGTCAAACAGTTCGCTCTTTCTAAGATGGCCGACGCATTCCGGAAATACAAGCAAAAACTAGCCCATAACTTTGTCAAGCGGGGCAAGACTCCGGTTTTCGAAGGACAATATGAGAAACCGCAACATGATTGGCCAGAATTTGTGAAGCAAAAGAAATCGGAGCAGTTCCTTGAACTATCGAAAAAAATAAGGAAAATGCGGCCAAGAAGGAGTACAATCATAAAATGGGGCCGAGGAGGGTATCGCTTTTGGCAGCCTAGGTGGGAGAAGATGGAGAACGAGGCGAGGACGCGAGGAATCCGTCCGAGTACGGAGGGATGGGACCCAAGGGCCAAAAGCTGGTGGTACGGGCATGGGGGATCGCTGAACCCGGAGACATGGGAGTGTGTTTATCAGGGCAAAATAATTAAACCCACCCAAAAGCTTATTGAGGCAATGAGGGATGCTCAAGAGGGGAGGATCAAGTTCAACGGAGAGAACGACGCCACGACAAAAGCCCTCGGGAATCCCGAACACGGAGGACGTGTACGAGGCATGCCCGGGGACATTTCGTGGAAAGTAGGGTTCCCCGGAACGATGACCCGTACGGTTACGAAGCCGTAAGAGAAAGATGGATCGGGATGCGGATGTTGTGGCGAAGTTGGTAACGGAAATGGATGTGATGAAGAAAACCGTGAGTGTACTAGTAGCCGAAAGAGATGCAGCTCGGGCGCAGCATGAAGATCATCCAATGGATCTCGGAAGCCAGCGAGAGAAGAAGCGGCGTGGCTTCCACGGAGGCCTCACCGGCTGGTGCACCGACGATCGAAATTGCTGCACCGGAGCCTCAGTCGGTGGTCGAAATTACTGCACCGGAGCCTCCTCGCTACCCCGTGGACGATATAAAGGAGATGAAAGCATGTCATCCGTATTATCCTATCGGGAACATGTCCATGAAGGTAGCCATCGGCGAGTGCTTTACCACTCGGAGCACTCCACCACAACAACCCCATTCAAGATGGCTATGCTCGTGTCACGGTGGAGGAGATAGTCCAAGGGTTTGAGGACCCGGACATTGACATTGCTACACCCGAAGGGGTGAAAATACTTGGAGATGTCAAGCGCCAGTTCATTCTATGGCGAAGAAATTTATCAAGTTTCCGGGCGAGGCGCCAACAAGTCCACCCCCGTACGGTGGTGGTGGTGGCGGTGGCGGTGACGGTGGCGGTGGCGGTGGCGGTGACGGTGGCGGTGGCGGTGACGGTGGCGGTGGTGCTTCACCTAATACACCTCATTCACGTCGGCCGACGCCGCCCCCGGTCCTCGTCCGGCGGGTGATCGGACACCGGTACCGCCCCCAATCCACCTCCGGCGAAGAAGCGAAGCGGTCCCGGGTTATTAACCCGGACCCTTACGTACCTAAGAAAACAAAGGTACCGGAGGTATCACCGAAGCCTCTCCCCACGAGGCCTTGGGAAAGTAGTGCCGAGGAAGTCGAGGCGGGCGCGGCTGCTGATTTAGAGAAATGGAAGGCGAGCGTCAAGAAGAAAATAGAGGGCGAGCCCAAGCCGATATATTCGACAAGGAAAAGCAGTGGGCTAAGTCATTTTTGAACACACCGTCCCAAGCCGCGAAGAATCCGCCCGACGACTATTTACGTGAACTTCGTAGGCAAGCGGTCGCGTTCAAGAGGAACAAAGAGTCTGCGGAGAAGAAAGCCTTGGAGGACAAGGCCGAGACAAAATTAGAAAGGGGGAAAGAAGTTGCCCAGCTCGGGGAACAAAGTAAACAATCGATCGCCCCGCTCATAGTGCAAGCCGCCGGTCCGGATGCCCCCGATATCATAGCAGCTGCGGCAGCACATGGATTGACTGTAGAAAGTGCCAGAAAACAAGCGGCCGACTTAGGTATCACTCTTCGTGCACTGTTAGGCCTCGATGAGGCGCCAATGAAGGCCGTAGTATTTACATATGTGAAGAATGGCCCTCTCATCGAGCCTGCGCAGGAAGAGGATCTACCTCGACAAATGAAAGGTCTGGTAAATTGGTACAAGGGTTACATAAAACATAAAGACGCCAAAGACTATATCTATGCGGAAGTTAGATATGAGCATCACTTCAAACGTTACCGGGTACAAATTCCTCCGAGTGAATTGTTCCGAACTGTTCAATCTGCGCGACCTCGACAAATCTATCATCGGTTGCTACGTTCGTAAGTGATTTATTAATTTCTACCCCATCTCGTTCATTTCCTGCACTATATATATATATGTCATTGTCCTAACTATCTTGTTGTGTACGCTATTATGCGGAATGAAGAAGCGGGAAATGCGAATAAGGAACATCCATGATGTTGGGTTCATTGACCCACACATCGTTAATTCATATGTGTTAGAACACCACCCCGCCGACGTGGAGGAAGACCTGTGGCGGTTTATTAGAAAACAACAACGAGAAAAGTGATATTCTATTTCCTTACCATTTTGGGTGAGTGTTTCAGTCTTGAGCACATTCTCTTTTGTTTACTCCATGCATGGTATGTGGCTAATCGATGAGTTATGCATGATCGTGCATGTATCGTGTCCGCAGGTTCCACTGGATTCTTATGGTAATTAAAGTTCGGACCTCCTCGGTTCTCGTCCACGACTCTCCGAATATGGATCCGGCGCTTTGGGGCGACATGAGAAAAATGATGCAAAAGTAATTATTTTCATTCATTTGCGCTCTATATCGATCGGCCTATTTCGTTCATCATTTCCTAATATCAAGTAACTAATTAATAACTCTCTTGTTTATTTAATTTTCTTTGCCTCGTAGGGTTTGGAGACGGTTCGTAGATACCAAGGTCGGTGAATTCAAAAAAGAGCTAAATTTTAAAATGGCGAGTGCGGACGACCGGGGATACTCAGCCACCGGGGACCAATCTATGTGGATACTATGTTTGTGAGAGGATCCGGAGATACCGCAATGAGCGGGACCAGAAGTGTGAGAACAACATCCCGAGGAATAACCTCCGGAAGACGCTTAGTCTAGAAGCTCGCTTCCGACCACTTCAAGAGGAACTAGCTGGATGGTTGGCGAGGGAAGTCATCGATCCTAGAGGAGAACACTATTACGATGACGTAGAACTTTATATGCACCAGAATTTGTAACTAACTTGTTCAAAATTGTATATGGTCATCCGATATTGAATATATATTGTATATGGTCATCCGATATTGAATATATATTGTATATTCCTCTTGAATTCTTTTTGGTTCTAATTTCAAATTTGTTTGAAATTGTACATTCATATGCATGTATGTATACGATGCCAGTAGAATATGTGAAACTCCTTCGAATTAAAACCAAAAAGAAATAAAATAATACAAATTAAAAAGAAACCAGATTTAGGGGGAGGGGGGCTAAACCCTAAACCTCGCGGAGGCCTTTAGTCGCGGTTGGCCGGAAGAACCGCGACTAAAGGTCCTCCGCCCTGGCGCTCGCCTGCGGCCCACGTGGACGGGCCTTTAGTCGCGGTTCGTAAGGAACCGCGACTAAAGGGGGGGGGCCTTTAGTCGTGCTACTTTGGTCGCGGTTGCGCCACCGCGACTAATGGCAGTTGCCAACCGCGGCCAAAGCCCCTTTTTCCACCAGTGTCTGTACGTATATTCGTCTGCTTCGGGTTTGAAGGTGTTGGTCCTAGGGTTCTTCTTCTACGAAGATGAAGACCTACCGGATGCTGACCCTCTTCATCTAGCCGGAGTGTTGAGTTTCGTAAGGCTCCGTCAGCGAATGAAACAGCGCATCTTTTGTCTGTAATTTGCTGGATCGGGTGGTATTCGGTCGCGCGCTTTTATTCCGACCGTTTGGTTCTGAGGGAGCGGCACGAAGCTCTTTTCCCATGTTGGCATCAAGTGACTATGGATCCATGATGAAAGTCAGAAGAAGAGAATATCATGAAGGTCGGATGCGAGGACTAGCTAAGGGAGGTTCAAGTCTCCGCGATGTTGAGGGACATGCCTGGTGTTCCGGGCTTCTCAGCAGCGGTATGAATGTGGGGGCGATAGCACAGGTGAACTTCAGAGTCCTACCTTTCAGGATGAAACCCCAATGTCTGGCCTTAACTGGTTGTGTCTGGTGGCGATGAACTTGTTGGAGACATTGTTTTGAGAGCGGGGACTATCTTCAGGGTGAAAACCTAAGATCTTTGATCGAGCAACAACGGTGTTGGAGCATTGTTTCCTTCTTGGAGGCATCATTTTTGGAGAGTCTGTATTTCAGGTATTGTCTTGGTGGTGGATGTATTGTTGTTGTTAGGCCTAAGATACTGTAGCGGGACTTTTATTTCTTAGTTTTTTTTTTCTATTTTTTGATTGTGTGCATCCGTACTATCATTAGGGTGTTGTGTTGTTGCTTAGAATGGATATAATTAGTCAAGGCACCAAAAACGCTTCGTGAAGTATAATACATGTACTAGTTCAGAAAACATGTTCCTCATTTCTCATCCAATATGCATTTCTGAAAGTCTGAAACCATGCGTGGGACAAGGGGGGGAGGGGGGAGAGGGAGGCGGCGGCTGGTGTAAGGTTGTTGCGGTCAGAAACCCACCGGCGAGCAGCGACGGGCAACACTGTAGAGCCGGGAGGCTCCCAGGACTGCGGCTGGCCCTGGTTCCTCCGAGCGACGGCCCGCAAAGATTCGGCACGCACGTCCGATCGTCGGTGAAGGGCGTGCCACCTGACCTATAACTGGTCAGGAAGGTGTTGGATTGTGCCTCGCTTAGTTTCCTGCATGACATACATGTAAACATTAAATACGAGCCTCGATCGGCTCTCAGGTTATCATGTGAATCGGCTCAAGGAGCCGATCCATCCATGATGCGTACGAGGTGTACGATCAGATGGTGGTCCTGCTTGATCAAAATAAAGCTAAAACGACCTACTACGATTTAGGGGTTTCACCGCATAATTGGAACATCCTACTCGTGATTGAGCCTGGCGGCCACGCACGGCGATCGTAAACCAACCCTAGACAAGGCCTAAAAACCAACACGAAGTTGATCCCCGGAACATCCTGTCTAGGGCTAGCAAACTACACCCTACGCGCCACTGGATCCTTCAACCCGTTTGTAAGGCCTAACTATGCAGATATCAAACTAATCCTTGAAGAACAAGGAGCAATCATAACGGATCGGATCTACTAAATAATGATCAAGCGGGGTGCCGCCCTTACACCTAAGATAGGTGTAAGGACGGCTAGACGTCTAAGGGTTGCACGATGATAGCATATGATACGATGAACAATGCTAACCCTAACACATCTATGATAACTACGTTGCTCGCCATCAAAAAGGCTTCAGCACGAGCAACGCATGGACAACGAATAAACGTGTCATTGCCTAGATCGCAAGATGCGATCTAGGCAGCATGATGCTTACCCGGAAGAAACCCTCGAGACAAGGGAGTTGGCGATGCGCCTAGATTGGTTTGTGGTGAACGTGATTGTTCTTTATTCCATAAACCCTAGATACATATTTATAGTCCGTAGACTTTCTAATGTGGGAATAATCCCAACCAGGCACGAGCCAAACTCCATCTAACCGATACGTATCCTACTATATTACAGATACACGGGAAAACTAGCCCAAATTTTGCATATAAGGCCGATTCATGTATTTCTTCTATGTATATTCTTCAAGCCCATCTTCAATCGCGGCCCACCTCTGATCCGGTCAAATTCTGGTGATAACACATGCCCCCCTGGTTTTGGAAATGACAATTCCAAAATCACTCTATTTTTCTTCGTCGGGTCATGTCGTGGCAGAGCAGAACCGCCGCAGTATCCTTCATCATGATGCCTTGCCTCCTCCACTTCTCCGCGTGACCTGGCAAATTTTTTTTTCTGTTGGGCACCACTTCCTCGGAAACTGCTGTGGTATTGAATCTCCACTATATCCCCTTTTCTTTAACCGTCCCAAACAGTTTGCTTCTTCATCTTCTTCGCATTAGCACTCCAAAAGCCCTCCTGCGCCACCATGTCTTCTTCTTCCTCCGCCTCATCGGATCTTTCCGCCCAATCCTCCTCCTCCCGCGAGCCGACGCCGGAGTGGGACCCGGAGGAGGCCCATGCGGCCAACATCCGCCGCGCCATCGAAGCCGGGGAGGAGTCCAGTCACGACTTCTCCGTCTGGTCTGAGGACGACAAGTCCTTGACCGACGGGGAAAGTGACCTCCGTTTCCTTGCCGACGGGGAAACGGGGGAGGAGAGTTGTCACGCCCCGAGACCGGGCCTGGACGAGACAGCCGTCCTTGTTCTATCGCCATTTGGACCTGCTGACGCCACACCCTGCAGTCGTTGGTGGCATGGGTGAACGTGTTATGCCACTTGCAGTATGGCTTTCCGTTCAACTCCTGAGCCGTGGGGATCTTGTGGCCTTCGGGTACCTTTAGCTGTTTCTCCTTAAGTAAGAGGTCGAAAATTTGCTCAGCCTTGGTGACATCGAAGTCAAACCCTCTTGGAGGACCTTGTGGCTTAACCCACTTACAGGACACGGGGCTTGCCCCCCGAGTCCATTCAGCTACTGCTATCTCTTGATCTCCCGCAGAACCTTCATCTTCATCTGCCTCAACCAGGACCACCGCACGCTTGAATTTATCCTGGTATACATCTGGGTGGCATTGTTCATATGCTGACAGCTTCTGCACCATGTGCGCCAGTGAAGGGTAGTCTGCTTGGGAGGCCACGTCCTTGATCGGTGATGCGAGACCCACCACCGCCAACTCGACTGCTTCTTTTTCAGTCACACGAGCCGAATAGCATCGGTTCCTAACGGTCCTGAAGCGCTGGATGTATTCTGAAACTGTTTCTCCGCGCTTCTGTCGTACTTGCGCTAGATCGGCAATGCCAGCCTCGGAAGCCTCTGAGTGATGTTGCATGTGGAACTGCTCTTCCAACTGCTTCCAAGTCCGGATTGAGTCTGGTGGCAGCGATGTGTACCACCCAAAAGCCGATCATGTGAGGGACTGTGCGAAGAACCTCACACGCAGCTCATCCGATGCCGAGATCGTGCCCAGCTGTGCCAAATATCGGCTCACATGCTCGATGGAGCTGGAACCATCCGATCCATTAAACTTGGAGAAATCAGGGAGCCGATACTTGGGTGGTAGCGGGATCAATTCGTACTCGTTGGGGTACGGCTTGGAATAGCCGATTGTCCTCCTTTTCGGCACCATGCCGAACTGGTCTTTTAAGATGGTACTAATCTGATCCGCGGTGCTGGTTGTAGGAACCGAACTCTGAAGATTCGCCGGAGTGGCATACTTAGCCAGCCATGCTTGCTTTTCCAGCTCTGAGCCAACTGCAGGAGCTGAGCTCTGGAGGTTTGTCGGAGTGGCATACTTAGCTAGCCACGCCTGCTTCTCAAGATCTGTTCCCGAAGTTCCTCCCGTTGTTCCGAAGTCCCCGCCGTTGCGGTCCGGTTTGTGAGTGCCCGACTATCGCAGTCTGGCACGTATGTGCACGTGTATCCGTGAGGGATCTCCTTAGGCGGCTCATGCAAAAACTGGTAATCACTAGGGTCACCACCAATCTTGTAGACGACGTATGCCGATGAATTCGGCACTTCTGGTGCTGCCAACGCGAACGGCAGCGGCGGACGGGACTGGAGTGGCATCTCTCCTTGCTGAGTCCCCAGAGCTGTTCCTGACGGAGAATACTGATGGCTCATGATTTCCTGGATCACACGCAGAGCGACACGCTCCAAAGTGTTCACCAATCTCTCAGAATGGCGGTGCAGCGAATGAGCTACCATGAAGTTAATCTCCTGACGCAGAGACCTGGTGCGTTCTTCTGACGGGGCGGACAGGTCCACCCCATCGAGCGCGCCTTCAGGCGAGAACCCCTTCCACCTGATGCCGTGTGAGCGGGTTCTCTGGAAAGAGCCGATGAGGTCGGCTTCGAGGATAGCTTTGACCTCGTCATACTTTTTCTTGAGCTCGTCAGTCAGCTCCTCGTACGTGACCGGAGTACCTTCCGCCATCTCAGATGTAGATGGCGATGCGGTTGATGTCGAAGATTGTCCCACCGGGCGTGCCGGAATGTGTTGCGGTCGAAACCCACCGGCGAGCAGCGACGGGCAACACTGTAGAGCCGGGAGGCTCCCAGGACTGCGGCTGGCCCTGGTCCCTCCGAGCGACGGCCCGCAAAGATTCGGCACGCACGTCCGATGCTGGTGGAAGGGCGTGCCACCTGACCTATACCTGGTCAGGAAGGTGTTGGATTGTGCCTCGCTTAGTTTCATGCATGGCATACATGTAAACATTAAATACGAGCCTCGATCGGCTCTCAGGTTATCCTGTGAATTGGCTCAAGGAGCCGATCCACCCATGATGCGTACGAGGTGTACGATCAGATGGTGGTCCTGCTTGATCAAAATAAAGCTAAAACGACCTACTACGATTTAGGGTTTTCACCGCATAATCGGAACATCCTACTCGTGATTGAGCCTGGCGGCCACGCACGGCGATCGTAAACCAACCCTAGACAAGGCCTAAAAACCAACACGAATTTGATCCCCGGAACATCCTGTCTAGGGCTAGCAAACTACACCCTACGCGCCACTGGATCCTTCAACCCATTTGTAAGGCCTAACTATGCAGATATCAAACTAATCCTTGAAGAACAAGGAGCAATCATAACGGATCGGATCTACTAAATAATGATCAAGTCGGGTGCCGCCCTTACACCTAAGATAGGTGTAAGGACGGCTAGACGTCTAAGGGTTGCACGACGACAGCATATGATACGATGAACAATGCTAACCCTAACACATCTATGATAACTACGTTGCTCGCCATCAAAAAGGCTTCAAGCACGAGCAACGCATGGACAACGAATAAACGTGTACTGCCTAGATCGCAAGATGCGATCTAGGCAGCATGATGCTTACCCGGAAGAAACCCTCGAGACAAGAGAGTTGGCGATGCGCCTAGATTGGTTTGTGGTGAACGTGATTGTTGTTTATTACATAAACCCTAGATACATATTTATAGTCCGTAGACTTTCTAACGTGGGAATAATCCCAACCGGGCACGAGCCAAACTCCATCTAACCGATACGTATCCTACTATATTACAGATACACGGGCAAACTAGCCCAAACTTTGCATATAAGGCCGATTCATGTATTTATTCTATGTATATTCTTCAAGTCCATCTTCAATCGTGGCCCACCTCTGATCCGGTCAAATTCTGGTGATAACAAAGGTATCGACCGCATGTCGGCAGAGAAGGGCGACGCGGGGGTCTCCTCCTCTCCGCGGTGTTTAGTCAAAATGCATCTTGTATGAATCATTTTGTAACATAAAACCTCTCATTAGCTGAATGCAGCATATTATGGTTTGTGACTGTGACTAGAGGTCATTGCAGACCCAATAATGGCCTTGTAGTTCCTCCTAGTTATTGTAGACCATGTGAATATACATGCACCCATGATTTCACTTGATTCCGTTTGTGAATACCAATCTAGTAGTAAGACATACTTCTTCTAGGCCCCATTATATTAATATACTAGTAGTAGCTTTTTTCGAAAAGGGAGCAGTACCCCAACTCTGCATCCAAAGGATGCACACAGTCTTATTTATTAGATTATTCACGAAACCTTACAAGAAGAACACAAAGATCAATTTGAAGCCATCTTACTCGCCACTACTCGCTAAACCTAAAGAAAGATGAAGGGGGTGTCCAAGAACAGAGCCATTACCCTGAACTCATACCAACGCACATCATCTAAAAACTGAGTGTATGCCCAAGCCGCCCATTGGCGCTTGAGAAGCACAAACAGTCTAGCAGAACCTCAGCGCACACCATTGCATACGTCAAAGAATCGCCACCGCCTTCTTCCGCGAACCCATCTCCAAGAAAGAACGGCGCATTGACCTTGTTAGGCTTGCCATCAATGTCACCACGACGCCAGACGACACCACCATCCTGCGCACGTCCATCACGCTGCGTCCGTCTCTGAGGCTCCGCTGCACCATGCCGCCGAGACCCGCCAACATCGGCGTAGTAGATGGAACACCGCTCCGCTAGATGACTTCCTCCAGGTATCACTTGTTCCAGAACCGTGCCCTCAAGTGGGAAAACGACACTAGAAGTGCCGCCATCATCTGATCCATATCCAGATCCGGGGTTTCCCCCGGAACAAAGAGGTTGAGGTCGGATCTGTAGCAACGATGCATCAACAAGGTGATGACGCTCGAGGACGCCACTATCGTCAGCTCCGACCGAATCGGATCCCGGTTCTCACCGGCCAGACCCCACCCCAACGCTGCAGATCCGCCTGAAGAAGAGTCGATGCCTTCCGCCGCACCACGGATACGGCACCGTGGTACCCGGCAGCACCATGCCCAAGCCCTCCTTGCTAATCAGCCGCCGCCGACGCCGGCCGCTAACACGGTTCGAAGGGGACAAGGAGACGAGGAGGGTCCTCGCCGCAGCCGACGCCGACGTTGGCCAGACTTTGCCCGGGCGCGCCTCTTGGCAGCGGCGGAGGAGGGAGGAGGCAGGTCGAGGGGTGGGAGGCGCGGCGGCTAGGGTTTCCTCCCCCGCCGCCCGCGTGGGGGCGAGAGGGAGTACTCAGCTGTGATTCCTATCGCTGCCTCCTGAGGATCAGGATATCACTACAGGAATGGCCGGAAAAGCCGACGGCCAAACCCTACGCCGAGGGCATTTTATCGGGGCCGTCGGCGTACGGCCTCGCCGGGGCAGCGCCGGAAGACGACCGTCGGCGTATACTTGCCGTCGGCGTAGAGGTTGCTACGCCGAGGGCAGCCGTCGGCGTCTACCTGGCCCTCGACGTAGACACCAGTATAGGGCCTGCGCCATCCGCGTTGTCACTGCCCTCTCACGGCATCAGGTAAGACGCCGAGGGCTACCCTCGGCATAGGGCATGGCCCCCCTATGCCGACGGCCACCCTCGGCATATAGCTTTTTTTTCTTTTTTCTCTCTCTCATATTACTTTATATTATGTTTCTATTATTTATTTACTAGTATGAATTATGTAAAAAAGGTTCTATTTTTTTAAGAATTCGTAGATGGCATATATGTAGGTCCCATGGGTGACGCTCTTCGCAGACGGGTCAACCGGAGCCACTAGGCCCAACTTCTGCTATCGATGTACATATGTCCTTAAACATTTAGGAACAATTCCATTGCTAACCCTAACTCCAACCCTAACCCTAACCGAGGCCATTCCCGCCCTAGGGTTTCCCGCTTCTGCGGGCCAACTTTCTATTTTGCGAACATTTTGGTAACCCTAAACCTCACCCGGATCCTATCCCTAACCCTAACCCTAGGGGTAGATCTGCGGGGTTCCCGCCCTAGGGTTTGGCTAACCTTGCCTGTACCCGGCGTTGACGATTTCCGCATACATGGGCTAGCACTTGGTAAAATCCAGGATCTGTATGTGGAAACTCCCGCCACGGCTCAAACGGAGCCTATTTTATGGTAAAGTATGCCCAACCTATGGTTTCCATGTACATATGTCCTAAACAAAGCAAAACAAATAAAAAAGTCCACTGGTAAATGATACGTCTCCAACGTACCTATAATTTCTGATGTTCCATGCTTGTTTTATGACAATACTTACATGTTTTGCTTGCACTTTATAATGTTTTTATGCATTTTCCGGAACTAACCTATTAACGAGATGCCGAAGGGCCAGCTTGCTTTTTTCGTTGTTTTTGGTTCCAGAAAGGCTGTTCGGGCAATATTCTCGGAATTCGACGAAACGAAGACCCAACATCTTATTTTTCCCGGAACCTTCCAGAAAGCCAGAGTGGGACCAGAGGGGAGCCCTGGGGGCCCCACACATGGTGGCGGCGCGGCCCAAGGCCCCGTGGCCCCTCCGACTCCGACTCTTCGCCTATTTAAGCCGTCCTGACCTAAATCTTCGATACGAATTGACGAAACTCCAGAAAGACTCCAGGGGCGCCGCCACCATCGCGAAACTCCAATTCGGGGGATAGAAGTTATTGTTGCTGCAATCTTGTTGTGTTTAATGCTTGCCACTAGGGCCCGAGTGGCATGATCTTAGATTTAAGCTCTATACTTATTGCTTAGATTGTATCTACAAGTTGTTTGCACATGTCTATGTCCGGAACCCGAGGCCCCTGAGTGACAACAACTGGGATAACTGGAGGGGAAGGCTTAGATATGAGGATCACATGTTTTCATGGAGTGTTAATGCTTTGCTCCGGTGCTCTATTAAAAGGAGTACCTTAATTTCCAGTAGATTCCCTAGAGGCACGGCTGCCACCGGCTGGTAGGACAAAAGATGTTGTACAAGTTTCTCATTGCGAGCACGTATGACTATATACGGAAAACATGCCTACATGATTAATAATCTTGATGTTCTGTCTTAATGCTATTTCAATCCTATCAATTGCCCAACTGTAATTTGTTCACCCAACACTTGTTATTCGAGAGTTACCACTAGTGTAGATAGCTGGGAACCCCGGTCCATCTCTCATCATCATATACTCGTTCCTATATGTCATTGGAAGTACTATCAACTATTTTCTGGTGCCATTGCTCTCATATTACTGCTACTGCTGTTGTGTTACTGTTACTATTGCTCTCATATTACTGCTGCTTTCACATCACCCCTGTTACTAGTGCTTTTCTAGGTGCAGCTGAATTGACAACTCAGTTGTTAAGGCTTATAAGTATTCTTTACCTCCCCTTGTGTCGAATCAATAAATTTGGGTTTTACTTCCCTCAAAGACGGTTGCGATCCCCTATACTTGTGGGTCATCAAGACTATTTTCTAGCGCCGTTGCCGGGGAGGCATAGCTCTACTCGTAAGTTCACCTGGGGAGTACACTCTACCTCTCTCTCTGATTTTATTTTATTTTGTTTTGTTAGTTTACTTTTTTCTAGTTTATTTGTGCTTAGTTTATTTTGCTTAGTTTACTTTTATCTAGTTTGTTTTTGTTTTATTTTATTTCTCCTATATACCCGAAAATCCATAAAAATTTGAAAAACCAAAAATTAAAAACTGTTGTTATGGAAGAACCCACAACCTATTTGGAGCTTATTGAATTATATAATAATTATAGAGAATCAAGAACGTGTAAAGTTATGAGTGTTGTGATAGAAAAACTGGATACAATTGCTAAAATCTTGCTTAAACATCATGATATAAACTGTTGCTCTAAACAGGATACTAAACATATTAAATTTCAATGTGGCTTTAGTGAGGAAGTTTTAATTAAGAACTATAATTGGAATAGCTATATTCATTTTGGGTTCGAAGAAGTAGAACAATTTGTCTTATTTATGGGAGCCTCTGAGATAGAATCCTTCATTGCTAAAAATTATGAAACTTGTGTTGTTTGTAAGGACCTTAAAGATTATGTCTCTTCTATCCTTAATTTTTGCATAGAAAGCTACAGTGATAATCTTTATATCATTGATTATAAAGAGAGAATCATTAATGCACAAGAATGCACTCACAATTTGCAGGAACCAGTGGAAGAAGAAATTGATGAACCTGAAAGCTAATTGGATGAAAAAGAGGAGGAAATTGATGAACCTGAAAGCTCATTGGATGAAAAAGAAGAGGAGAGTGATGAACAAAAGGAGGAAGAATGGATTAGCTACCCATGCCAACCTTCTAATGAGAGTAACTCTTTATCTCTTACACTATTTGATTGTCCTCCATGCTTACCGAAAGAGGATGAATGTTATGTTCCTGTGGATTCTCTTGAAATAGTACCTATGAGTAAAACTTGTGAGAATAATTATGCTCCTGTTATTCATGATAATCCATGCTATTTTGATAAATCTTATGATAATGCTTTGTTTGTGTCTGATGTCGAAATGCATGGTACTAAAAAGTTTTGCTTGGCAAATGTTTATGATAAATCTCTAGATGATGGTCCTATGTTACTTGATAATATTACTTGTACTACTAATGAAAATGGGATTGGAGAGTTCTTGACTTTATCTATGAGTCCCATATCTTTTGAGATTGATCAATCATCTTGTTACATTATTGATAAAAGTGGGTTTGAAAGTTTTAATCCTATTATTTCTGAGCTTGATAAAAATTATGTGTTTGTGAATCATGAAAAGCATGCTGTATGTGATAGTTATGTTGTTGAGTTTGTTCATGAAGCTACTGAAAATTATTATGAGAGAGGAAAATATGGTTGTAGAAATTTGCATGGTACTAAAACACCTCTCTATATGCTGAAAATTTTGAAGTTACTCTTGTTTTATCTTCTTATGCTTGTCACTTTGTTCTTCATGAATTTATTTGTGTACAAGATTCCTATGCATAGGAAGTGGGTTAGACTTAAATGTGTTTTGAATTTTCTTCTTGATGCTCTCTTTTGCTTCAACTCTTATTTCTTGCGAGTGCATCATTAAATCTGCTGAGCCCATCTTAATGGCTATAAAGAAAGCACTTCTTGGGAGATAACCCATGTGTTTATTTTGCTACTGTTTTGTTGTGTTTTGGAAGTTGTTACTACTGTAGCAACCTCTCCTTATCTTTATTTTATTGCAATGTTGTGCCAAGTGAAGTCTCTAATAGAAGGTTGATGCTAGATTTGGATTTCTACGCAGAAATAGATTTCTTGCTGTCACGAATCTGGGTATGATTCTCTGTAGGTAACTCAGAAAAATCTGCCAATTTACGTGAGTGATATACAGATATGTACGCAACTTTCTTTAGTTATGAGTTTTCTGATTTGAGCAACGGAAGTACCTCTTAAAAATTCGTGTTTACTGGCTGTTCTGTTTTGATAGATTTTGTCTCTGTTTTTTGCATTGTCTCTTGTGGACTTTAAGTGAGGCTTTCTAGACGTGGAGAGCTGTAGCTAATGTTTTATTGAGTACTTGCAATGTGTCACTACAGGGATAAAGTGGATTAAAGTTTTTTGAGTACTAACCCCTCTAATGAAGTTTATGAGAAGTTTGGTGTGAAGGAAGTTTTCAAGGGTCAAGAGAGGAGGATGATATATGATCAAGAAGAGTGAAAAGCCTAAGCTTGGGGATGCCCCCGTGGTTCATCCCTGCATATTTCAAGAAGACTCAAGCGTCTAAGCTTGGGGATGCCCAAGGCATCCCCTTCTTCATCAACTGATCAGGTTTCTTCTATTGAAACTATATTTTTATTCGGTCACATCTTATGTGCTTTACTTGGAGCGTCAGTGTGTTTTTATTTTCGTTTTGTTTGAATAAGATCGGATCCTAGCAATCCTTGTGTGGGAGAGATACACGCTCCGCTTTTTCATATGAACACTTGTGTTCTTCGTTTTACTTTTAATGTTCAATGACAAAAGTTGGAAGCTATTGCATTTATTGCTATTTGGTTGGAAACAGAAAATGCCTCATATTGTCTTGGATAATTTGATACTTGGCAATTGTTTTGAGCTCTCAAGTAGATCATGATTAAGCTCTTGCATCATGTAGTTTAAACCTATTAGTGGAGAAATACCGTAGAGCTTGTTGAAACTGGTTTGCATGATTGGTCTCTCTAAGGTCTAGATATTTTCTGATAAAAGTGTTTGAGCAACAAGGAAGACAGTGTAGAGTTTTATAATGCTTGCAAAGTAAGTTTTGTTGTACCGGTTCATACTTGTGTTTGCTTCAGACAACCTTTCTAGCCCAAAGCCTTGTATTGAGAGGAAATGCTTCTCGTGCATCCAAAACCTTGAGCCAAAACCTATGCCATTTGCGTCCACCATATCTACCTACTATGTGGTATTTCCTGTCATTCCAAGTAAATACTTCATGTGCTACCTTTAAACCTTCAAAATGCTTCTCAATTTGTGTTGATGTTTTATAGCTCATGAGGAAGTATGTGGTGTTTTATCTTTCAATCTTGTCATTTACTCCTGACAGACTTTCATAATGGACTAGTGGCACATCCGCTTATCCAATAATTTTGCAAAAAGAGCTGGCAATGGGGTTCCCAGCCCCAATTAATTAACTTGCATTAATAATTCTCTTCACGTGTTTTGCCCTGATTCATCAGTAAGCAACTTAATTTTGCAAATAGACACTCCTTCATGGTATGTGAATGTTGGAAGGCACCCGAGGATTCGGTTAGCCATGGCTTGTGTAAGCAAAAGGTTGGGAGGAGTGTCATCCATAAATAATGAAACTAAAATACATGTGTTAACAAAAGAGAAGAGGGATGATCTACCTTGCCGGTAGAGATAACGTCCTTCATGGGAGCCGCTCTTGAAAGTCTGGTTGACGAGGTAGTTAGTACCCACTATCATTCGTTGACAACAACAAACACCTCTTAAAACTTTACTTTTATGCTCTTTATATGATTTCAAAACTTAAAAAGCTCTAGCACATGATTTAATCCCTGCTTCCCTCTGCGAAGGGCCTTTCTTTTACTTTATGTTGAGTCAGTTTACCTACTTCCTTCCATCTTAGAAGCAAACACTTGTGTCAACTGTGCATTGATTCTTACATACTTGCTTATATTCATCATATTACTTTGTGTTGACAATTATCCATGAGATATGCATGTTGAAAGTTGAAAGCAACTGCTGAAACTTAAATCTTCCTCTGTGTTAGTTCAATGCCTTTACTTTGAATTTATTGCTTTATGAATTAACTCTTATGCGAGACTTTTGATGCTTGTCTTGAAAGTACTATTCATGAAAAGTTTTGCCATATGTTATCTATTTGCTAGCAACTATAGATCATTGCCTTGAGTCACTGCATTCATCTCATAAGCTTTATAATAGTATGATCAAGATTATGTAAGTAGCATGTCACTACAGAAATTATTCTTTTTATCGTTTACCTACTCGAGGGCGAGCAGGAACTAAGCTTGGGGATGCTGATACGTCTCCAACGTACCTATAATTTCTGATGTTCCATGCTTGTTTTATGACAATACTTACATGTTTTGCTTGCACTTTATAATGTTTTTATGCATTTTCCGGAACTAACCTATTAACGAGATGCCGAAGGGCCAGTTGCTGTTTTCTGTTGTTTTTGGTTCCAGAAAGGCTGTACGGGCAATATTCTCGGAATTCGACGAAACGAAGACCCAACATCTTATTTTTCTCGGAACCTTCCAGAAAGCCAGAGTGGGACCAGAGGGGAGCCCTGGGGGCCCCACACATGGTGGCGGCGCGGCCCAAGGGGGGCGCGCGCCCCTACTGTGAGGAGGCCCTGTGGCCCCTCCGACTCCGACTCTTCGCCTATTTAAACCGTCCTGACCTAAATCTTTGATACGAATTGACGAAACTCCAGAAAGACTCCAGGGGCGCCGCCACCATCGCGAAACTCCAATTCGGGGGACAGAAGTCTCTGTTCTGGCACCCTGCCGGGACGGGGAAGTGCCCCCGGAAGTCATCTCCATCGACGCCACCGCCTCCATCATGCTCCATGAGTAGTTCCCCCATGGACTACGGGTTCTAGCTGTAGCTAGTTGGTATTCTCTCCCCATGTACTTCAATACAATGATCTCATGAGCTGCCTTACATGATTGAGATTCATCTGATGTAATCGGTGTTCTGTTTGTTGGGATCCGATGGATTGTTACATTATGATTAATATATCTATAAAGTTTATGAAGTTATTGTTGCTGTAATCTTGTTGTGTTTAATTCTTGCCACTAGGGCCCGAATGGCATGATCTTAGATTTAAGCTCTATACTTATTGCTTAGATTGTATCTACAAGTTGTTTGCACATGTCTATGTCCGGAACCCGAGGCCCCAGAGTGACAACAACTGGGATAACTGGAGGGGAAGGCTTAGATATGAGGATCACATGTTTTCACGGAGTGTTAATGCTTTGCTCCGGTGCTCTATTAAAAGGAGTACCTTAATTTCCAGTAGATTCCCTAGAGGCCCGGCTGCCACCGGCTGGTAGGACAAAAGATGTTGTACAAGTTTCTCATTGCGAGCACGTATGACTATATACGGAAACCATGCTTACATGATTAATAATCTTGATGTTCTGTCTTAATGCTATTTCAATCCTATCAATTGCCCAACTGTAATTTGTTCACCCAACACTTGTTATTCGAGAGTTATGATACGTCTCAAACGTATCTATAATTTCTTATGTTCCATGCTACTTTTATGATGATACTCACATGTTTTATACACATTATATGTCGTTTTGATGCGTTTTCCGGAACTAACCTATTGACGAGATGCCGAAGTGCCAGTTGCTGTTTTCTGCTGTTTTTGGTTTCAGAAATCCTAGTAAGGAAATATTCTCGGAATCAGACAAAATCAACGCCCAACATCTTAGAATTCCACGAAGCTTCCAGAACACCCGATAGCCACCAGAGGAGGGCCACAGGGGGGCCACACGTGTGGGCGGCGCGGCCAAGGAGCCAGGCGCGCCGCCCTACTGTGTGGTGGCCCCGTCGGCCTTCCGACTCCGCCTCTTCGCCTATTTAAAGGTCCCTGACCTAAATCTTCGATACGGAAAAACCACGGTACGAGAAACCTTCCAGAGCCGCCGCCATCACGAAGCCAAGATCTGGGGGGACAGGAGTCTCTGTTCCGGCACGCCGCCGGGACGGGGAAGTGCCCCCGGAAGGCATCTCCATCGACACCACCGCCATCTTCATCAATGCTGCTGTCTCCAATGAGGAGGGAGTAGTTCTCCATCGAGGCTAAGGGCTGTACCGGTAGCTATGTGGTTAATCTCTCTCATATGTACTTCAATACAATGATCTCATGAGCTGCCTTACATGATTGAGATTCATATGAGCTTTGTATCACTATTCATCTATGTGTTACTCTAGTGATGTTATTAAAGTATTCTATTCCTCCTCCATGGTGTAATGGTGACAAGTGTGTGCATCATGTAGTACTTGGCGTAGTTTATGATTGTAATCTCTTGTAGATTATGAATTTAATTATTGCTATGATAGTATTGATGCGATCTATTCCTCCTTCATAGTGTGATGGTGACGAGTGTGCATGCTATGTTAGTACTTGGTGTAATTGCAATGATCTATCATGCACTCTAAGGTTATTTAAATATGAACATCGAATGTTGTGGAGCTTGTTAACTCCGGCATTGAGGTGCTCTTGTAGCCCTACACAATTAGTGGTGTTCATCATCCAACAAGAGAGTGTAGAGTGGTTTTATTATGTGATCAATGTTGAGAGTGTCCACTAGTGAAAGTATGATCCCTAGGCCTTGTTTCTAAACACTGAAACTCCATTTATTTACTGTTCTGTTGCATGTTTACTCGCTGCCATATTTTATTCAGATTGCTATTACCACGCATATACATCCATACTACTTGTATTTCACTATCTCTTCGCCGAACTAGTGCACCTATACATCTGACAAGTGTATTAGGTGTGTTGGGGACACAAGAGACTTCTTGTATCGTGATTGCGGGGTTGCTTGAGAGGGATATCTTTGACCTCTACCTCCACGAGTTCGATAAACCTTGGGTGATCCACTTAAGGGAAACTTGCTGCTGTTCTACAAACCTGTGCTCTTGGAGGCCCAACACTGTCTACAAGAATAGAAGCACCCGTAGACATCAAGCACTTTTCGGGCGCCGTTGCCGGGGAGGTAAGGTAAAAGGTATTCACATCCTCCGACTACTAAGCTATTTCCTAGCATTGTTGCCGGTGTGTGAGTGCTCGAAGCTATTTCCTTTCGATCCTGCAATTGCATCTTTTTGTTTCTTGTTAAACACTAGTAAGGCATAATGGAAAACATCTGTGAGCTTTTTATACTATTTCCTTAGTCAAGACATGAATGGTTTAATGCAAAAATTAAAAAACCTATGGAACCTTATTTGCATGCTAGTAGTAATATTAGTATGAACGCTTTGAACACCATTGTTGATAATTATATAGAATATTCTAAGCTTGGGGAGGTCGGTTTTGATGAAAATGATCTCTTTAGCCCTCCGGGTATTGAGGAGAAAGTTTATGTTGATTATGATATGCCTCCCATATATGATGATTATAATGATAGTGGTATTTTGGTGCCGCCTACTATGGAGGATAAATTTAATTATGATTACAATATGCCTCCTATATTTGATGATGAGAATAATAATGATAGCTACTTTGTTGAATTTGCTCCCACTACAATTAATAAGAATGACTATGCTTATGTTGGGAGTAGTAATAATTTTATGCATGAGACTCATGATAAGAATGTTTCATTTGATAGCTATATTGTTGAGTTTGTTCATGATGCCACTGAAAGTTATTATGAGAGAGTAAAATATGGTTGTAGAAGTTTTCATGTTACTAAAACACCTCTCTATATGCTAAATTTTTTGAAGTTACACTTGTTTTATCTTTCTATGCTTGTTGCATTATGCTTCATGAATTTGTTTATTTACAAGATTCCTTTTCATAGGAAGTGGTTTAGGCTTAAATTTGTTTCATACTTGCCTTTTGATGCTCTCTTTTGCTTCAACTCTCATCCTTACGAGTGCATCATTAAAACTGCTGAGCCCATCTTAATGGCTATAAAGAAAGCACTTCTTGGGAGATAACCCATGTCTTTATTTTACTACAGCAATTTTGTTTTATATTTGAGTCTTGGAAGTTGTTACTACTGTAGCAACCTCTCCTTATCTTTATTTTATTGCATTGTTGTGCCAAGTAAAGTCTTTGATAGTAAGGTTGATACTAGATTTGGATTACTGCGTAGAAACAGATTTCTTGCTGTCACGAATTTGGGCAGAGTTCTCTGTAGGTAACTCAGAAAAATCTGCCAATTTACGTGCGTGATCCTCAGATATGTACGCAACTTTCATTCAATTTGAGCATTTTCATCTGAGCAAGTCTGGTGCCTCAAAAAAAATCGTCTTTACGGACTGTTCTGTTTTGACAGATTCTACCTTTTATTTCGCATTGCCTCTTTTGCTGTGTTGGATGGATTTCTTTGTTCCATTAACGTCCAGTAGCTTTGTGCAATGTCCAAAAGTGTTAAGAATGATTGTGTCACCTCTGAATATGTGAATTTTTGATTATGCACTAACCCTCTAATGAGTTTGTTTTGAGTTTGGTGTGGAGGAAGTTTTCAAGGGTCAAGAGAGGAGGATGATACAATATGATCAAGAAGAGTGAAAAGTCTAAGCTTGGGGATGCCCCCGTGGTTCATCCCTGCATATTTCAAGAAGACTCAAGCATCTAAGCTTGGGGATGCCCAAGGCATCCCCTTCTTCATCGACAACTTATCAGGTCACCTCTAGTGAAACTATATTTTTATTCCATCACATCTTATGTGCTTTACTTGGAGCGTCTGTATGCTTTTATTTTCATTTTGTTATTTTCATTCTCTGAATGGATACATGCTTGTGTGGGAGAGAGACACGCTCCGCTGTTGCATATGAACACATGTGTTCTTAGCTTTACTTTTAATGTTCATGGCGAAGGTTGAAACTGCTTCGTTCATTGTTATTTGGTTGGAAACAGAAATTGTTGTATGTGGTAATTGGTATAATGTCTTGAATAATGTGATAATTGGCAATTGTTGTGCTCATATAGATCATGTTTAAGCTCTTGCATCATGTACCTTGTACCCATTAATGAAGAACTACATAGAGCTTGTTAAAATTTGGTTTGCATGATTGGTTTCTCTAGAGTCTAGATATTTTCTGGTTGAGGTGTTTGAACAACAAGTAGACAATGTAAAGTCTTATAATACTTACAATATGTTCATATGTGAGCTTTGCTGCACCTTTTATACTTGAGTTTGCTTCAAACAACCTTGCTAGCCTAGCCTTGTATTGAGAGGAATTCTTCTCGTGCATCCAAATCCTTGAGCCAAAAACTATGCCATTTGTGTCCACCATACCTACCTACTACATGGTATTTCTCTGCCATTCCAAAGTACATTACTTGAGTGCTACCTTTAAAAATTCTATTCTTTGTCTTTGCAATATATAGCTCATGGAACAAATAGCCTTAAAAACTATTGTGGTGAAGAATATGTACTTATGTGTCTTATTTCTTAATAAGTTGCTTGTTGAGCAGTAACCATGTTTCTGGGGACGCCATCAACTCTTTTACCTTTGTTGAATATCATGTGAGTTGCTATGCATGTTCGTCTTGTCTGAAGTAAGGGAGATTTTCATGATCAAATGGTTTGAGTATGCATACTGTTAGAGAAGAACATTGGGCCGCTAACTAAAGCCATGATTCATGGTGGAAGTTTCAGTTTGGACAATTAATCCTCAATCTCTTATGAGAATATTAAATGTTGTTGAATGCTTATGCATTAAAGAGGAGTCCATTATCTGTTGTCTATGTTGTCCTGGTATGGATGTCTAAGTTGAGAATAATCAAAAGCGAGAAATCCAATGCGAACTTTCTCCTTAGACCTTTGTACAGGCGGCATAGAGGTACCCCTTTGTAATATCC